>NW_007578910.1:113435-151720 GCF_000690725.1 Stegastes partitus | reverse complement strand
AAAGCTGGCACTGGCATCCCTAGGCCGACCTACTACTATTGACCAGATAAGAAGTAGTTCTCAAACACAATACTAAATTTGAATTCATTATAACAAAATAACAATAAAATTACTAATATCGTTCATATTTTTGTTGCCATATTAACAATATTTATATTATTAACAGATTCAGAATTAGTCTTCACTGCGTGTTTACTAATTCTTCACTTCCTGGATGCGGCGCGGCCACATGAGTGTAGCTTGAAAAACTTTTTGTGATCATGTGACCTTGGCCCGGGCTCTGATTGGCAGCTGCAGATTTTCTCACGGGCGCAGCTCGGTGCGTCCCGGACCCGCCCACTTTTGCTGTAAGCCAATTAATTTTGTCTTTATTTGCTTTTGTCCTCTGTGGTTGGATGTCAAAACTGTCCTTTGACGTTCTTATGACTGTGCTTTAAATACATATCTGACGTGTCACACGGCCTTTCCTGTTGTTCTTCTACCCAATGACAGCTGCTGTCATGATGACTGAATGCATCGGACTGCTGTCAGTGGAGAAAAGGCTATTCACAGATGAGTGACTTCAACCAAAAAGGCATAGAGAAGTTTGCAGAGTAGAAAGAGAGAAGAGCAAAGTTTTTTTTTTCAAATAGCTCCAGACTGCATTTGTGACCTTCTTTTTGAGAATGTGAACTGATAAGCATGATGATCAGGAAGCTGTATTAGTGTCACTGTTACCAGCACAGGAAGCTGCTGTTAACCACAGTGATGGAAAGCAGAACTTTTATGACTTTGCTGTACCGCAGTATTAAAAATGAGGTCTTCTCGTGAGACACAGAGCGCACCTACATCCGCTGTTTTTCCGTTCGTAGAAACGACCACGTGTAGAATACATGTAACTGGGTTTAACCTCAGACAAATCTGACATGAGAACGCCCTGGTTTATTATTTTTAAAGTCATGTTTGGTCGTACACCTGTCTGAGCACACCACAGCCGTCGCATTTACAGACTGCGCCCCTCCAACAACAAATTTTACCAGCCGCCACTGCTGGCAACTCACTGGAATGTGATTGACTTCACAAGTCTGTAGCACCTCTGGATTAGCAACTAGCATCGCCAGCCCATACCTGCAACCCGAGGCTACGTTCTACCACCACTAGGCTGCTGACTAGCATTCCTAGGCCAACAACTAACATCCCAAGGCTGGTTTCTACCACCCAAGGCCAGTCTCTAGCACCGTCAGTTAGTTAGTAGCAGCCCTCGGCCAGTCTCTACATCCCAAAAGCTAGCACTAGCATCCCTAGGCTAGCAAGTAGCATTCTTCTGGCAACAAGCATCTCTAAGCTAGAAACTATCATTCCTAAAATAGAAACCAGCTTTTCCCAGTGTAGCCACTAGTCACTGGATCCTCATGCAGTAGACTACCATCTCTCAGCTAGAACACAGGTTCCCCAGAGTACTTTCTATTACCCCTGGGCTAGTGATTAGCATCCTGTGGCTAGTCTCTACACTTGCAAGCTAGCAATAGCATCCCTTGGCTAGTGATTAACACACTTTGGCAAGCAACTGGCATCTGCAGGCTAGAAACTGGGATCTTTGAGGTGGATTAACCATTACTCAGCTAGTGACTAGTATTCTTCGGCTGGCAAAAAGCATCTCTTGGCTAGCAAGTAGCATCCGTAGGTTAGCATTTCTAGGTAATTACTAGCATCCCTTGAATGGTGACTGGCATTCCTATAAGAGTCACCAGAATTGTTACACTACTGAATACGCTACGCTGGCAACTAGCATCTCTAGACTAGACACTAGCAACAATAAAACAGAAACCAGTTTTCCCATTTTACACACTAGTTACCAGGATCGCTGTGCAGCAGACTACCATCCTTTGGCTAGAAGCTAGGATCCCTCAGGTACTTCTTCCATCCCAAAGCTAGTGACTAGTATTTCATGGTGGCAACTGGCCTCCCTACGTACTGACTAGCATCCCTAGGTTTGCAACTAGCAGTCCTACTATAGTTCCTAGCTTTCTTATTCTGCTGACTATGCTATGCTGGCAACTACCATCTCTAGGCTAGCAACTAGCAACCCTAAAAGCTCCCATTGTAGTCACTGGTTACTAGGATTCCTATGCAACTGACTATCATCCTTTGGCTAGAAGCTAGGATCCCTCAGGTACTTCTTCCATCTCTAAGCCTGTGACCAGTATTTAATGGTGGCAACTAGCATCTCCAGAATAGCAACTAGCATCCTTCCACTAGTCTCTACAACCCTAAGTTAGCACTAGCAGCCCAAGATAGCATTGTTAGGCTGGCAACAAGAATCTGTAAGCTAGAAACTAGCATCCCTTGGACAGTCTCTGCCAGTCCTCAGCTAACAGTTAGCATCCCTGGGTACTGATTAGCATTCCAACACTATTGACTACGCTTTCCCATTATCACCACGAGCATGCCAAGGCCAGCAGCTAGCATTCCTAGGTAGAGACATCCCGACCAGTCAGGGTCACTTTGCAGTAAAACAATAATCATGAAGTGCAGGAGAAGCTGCTGTTTGTGTTAGCGTTGTGTAACTGGCTGTAATGTACGGCGTCCGGACTGAAACACAGCGAGGCCCTCTGGGATTGACTCTCAGTTTACAGAACCAGTCAGTTGACATCATACACGGTGGAAACAGCGTGAGGACGTTGAACTGCTGTTATTGCGTAGCTTCCAGTCAGAGCAGCAGCTTCAGCGTTGGGATCACATTCCTCTGCACTGAGTCACGGTCGCCTCAGATCTCCTCCTGTTTGCTGTCCAGGAACGAAGGAGGAGGAGGAGGAGGAGGATTGACTGTGTTTCCACAGAATTGAAAGTGTGTTTTGATCCAGAGCTTCTGTTCTGTTCATCACCTTTTTCCTCCTGGTGAGGTTTCACGGATGCAGATGAGTTCTCTGACGGTGACGTCTTCGTCGTCCAGCAGCTGAAACACGACCAGAAAGACGAACTCCGATGGATTTACTGAAAAGCTTCGGTGGAAACAGTCTGACATCACAGGAAGATTAGAAACAGATGCTAAACACAAAACGACTTCAAGCTGAAACAAACACAACGAGCTGCAAACCAAAACACAACAAAACCACACGGAGACGAGAGGCGACCTCGAAAACCCACACAAGCCACAACGCCATGCAGGACAAGTACACGGAGTCGCACAAGTACTGAGAAACTGCAGCTAATACGCATAAAAACTAGAAACACACACAAAAACAACTGGCACAGGGAAACACGGGGATGTACAACTACCTGAGAAAGAGAAAAGTACCACAAAGACGCACAAAACGAGTCCAAAGAGTCACAAAGTAGAAGCAGAATAACCACAATGAGACACAAAAATACACAAAAAATATACACAAAAAGATGCAAAACTGCTGCTAACACACCCAGGAAACTACAAACAAACACAAAAGTACAACTAATACCCACAACTCAGCCACACAGCGACGTTTAAAAGACACAAAATCACCACAAACAGACACGAAACTGCAGAAAACAACTTTAAAAGTACTCGTAAAAGTACTTTCCCTTTTGAGGTTTGTTGCTGTAAAAGTAGAACCAAAACAATCAAGTGCAGAACTTTAGTAAATGTACTTCATTACTTCTACAAACTACTAGCTGTAGGTCAGACGTTTGGTGGAAAAGTACTCGTACCCTGAAGTTGTACTTCAGTGCAGTACTTCTGTAGCCGTCCTGAAACTGCAAAGACACGTAAAGCAGTAAAAAGTACTTTAACTCTAGTACATGTACTGTACTGTAAACCCCGCAGATGAATGTACTGCAGTAAAAAGTACAACACTTGTCTTTGCAGTGTTTCTTTGAAATATAGCGAAGTAAAAAAACACAAAAACTACTTTAAGGTTGCAGTAAATGTACTTTATTTTACTGCAATTAAAAAGTACAACGTGGCAGAAATACAGTGTCGCACTAAAAGTACTTTAAATGCAGCAAAAGTACTTTGAACTCCTGCAGATGGAAGTATAATGCGTCTGTTTGTTTTGTTTTGTTTTTATAATACTTCTTTTGGTTTAACTTTTAAATATTTTGGGAGTAGAAGTACTTTAAATTCGCAGTACATGGACATTAAATTACTGCGTCTTTAAATATAAAACTCTTTTTTTCAGCATACCTTTGAAGTATGTCGGAGTAGAAGTAGGACAAAGCAGACAAACTACTTTAACTTTGCAGTAGACGTAAACCTCCGCAGAGCAGCGTACTGCAGTAATCAGAGTACACCAGCTGGACCGCTCCCTGTCGTCACTTCCGGGTCCTGCTCGTCGGGCTTCATGTCCAGACGTGTCCGGCCTCCCCTCCTCCCTGGGCGGCCTCTCGAGCTGCTTCTCTTCGCTCCGAGCGAGAGAAATTTTCCACTCGCGTTCCCGGAATCCCTCCTCCCCCCTCTCCTCCCCTCATCCTCCCCTCTCACCCCCTCTCACCCCCCCTCACCCCGCCGGAACGCTCCTTATGGGACCTTTCCGGGAAGCTCCGCCCCGCCGGCCCGTCCCGTCCGTTAAAACCAGCCGCCCGCCGCCGTCGCCTCAGTTCACCTCGGAGCGACTCGGACTTGGTTCGTTTGACTTTTTTTAATTTTCTGGTTGTTTTCAGGCGCAAACATGACGCAGATCAACACCTGCCTGAAGCGCGTCTTCACCATCTTCAACATCTTCTTCGCGGTGAGTTGTTTTTATTTGTTTTTTTAAATGTTTGTTTATTTCTCCTCCAATGAGCGTGAATATAAAGTGCGCAGTGCAGGTGGGCGGCGTTAGTCAGCGGCTGTTTCTCATAGATAATAAAGGAAAAGTGCAGATGTTGAAGTTCTCTGAGCTTTTATTTGGTTTTCATGTCGTTTATTCGCTTTTTTCGTGTCTTTGCTGCTGGTTTTTAGCTTCTGCGCAACTTTTTCCACCTTAAATGAGCTTCTTCTGGGTTTTAAATAGTTTTCAAATGTTCAGGGTGAAGTTAGAGGGTTTTGAGAAGCTGTTGTGAGTTTTTATGGTTGAATCAGATTAAATGAGGAAGAAATAAAAAGTCACGCAAATGATTCAAATGTCAAAACAAACAACCTGAGAATTATGTAAACAAGCAGGAAAGACCGAGTTAAATGGGGTCATGTAGGTGTTGGACCCAGCTGAAGCCAGCCAGTCATCAGGTCTAACCAGCAGCAGCTGTCCGACCCGGTCCAGCCCAGCGGTTCTGTTTTCAGTCGGACCGGGATGAAAGCGGCTGGGCTGATCTGGACCTGCTGGTACGAGTGTTTGCCTCCGTGTTGGAGGTCACCGGGCAGCTGGGATCCGGCTCAGCTTTCAAAACTTTCACTTCCTGCAGAAACAGAACCAGCTGTTCTGGTTTCAGGAGGTTCAGGTTTTTGCGGTTTGAAGCGCTGCATCGACCGAGCGGCTCTGGAGACGTAACTCGATCAAAGGTGGAGTCTAATCGGCCTCTAATTGGCTCACAGGCTTCCGGCCTTCTGCTGCGTTGCGCCACCGGAGCCGCCGGCGGCCATTTGCTGCCCCGTGATGTAACACTGACAAACAGAACCAGCAGAGTTCTGGTCTGAGCAGCTCCAGGAGACACTCCTGTTGGGTTTAAAACTTCTAAAAGGTCAAATGGCTGCTTTAAAACTGATCCTCTGAGTCAAACAGTTCAGTCTGAGGTGGACTGACGTGACCCGGTTCAGGGTTCAGGACACGCCGACCCAGTTCCAGGTTGCAAAACTTCAATTCCCCACAAACTAAACAAACCTTTCTGGTGTTCTGAGTTTAGCTTTTCTGCAGTTTGAAAGTCAGAACTGCAGGACTTCATCGACCGGAGCCGGTTTTCACTCGTAACTGGGTCAAAAGTGAAACGGCGTCGAGCTTTAATCCGTTCAGACGCCATCAGAGGAGCAGGCGGCCATTTTGTGAAAGTGTTCGGCTGCTTAAAAACATCCCAACGTTTAATTTAACGAGACGCAGGAGCAGCAGGTTTCTAGCGAGGAGCTGGAACAGGAGGATTTCTGATTTTGAAAAAAAAAAAAACAACTTCCTGTAATTTACAACAAAAACAGGAAATGCTGCAGAAACGACTGCAATGATCAAATTACTGAAAAAAGAACAATGTTTTTTTTATACATTTTAAAAACTATTCACTTCTATTTTACGGAATTTTCCGGTTTTGCAAAATTATAGAAAAAAAACTGAAATCACAGAAAATAAATGAATTTACATGTTAACAGACCAAAGCTGTAAATAACTGCATTTCTTCACAGGTCGGTGTTCTCTTGTGCTGTTAAATGACACATAATAGTTTGGAAAAATACAGGAAAAACACCAAAAAACGAAGTAATACTAATAATAAATTCCTTCTTTTCCAACATTTGACGGTAAAATGATTCACTTTTGCTGCATTAAATTTGCCATAGAAACATGATTTTACATATCTGATGTTATTTGAAAGACGAATTATGTAAATGGACGACTGGAAAATAGTAAATTATGTTAAAAACGGAAAATATTTAGTGGAATTATAGAAAACATGCATTTTACTATCTAAACAAGTCAAAACTATGAATTTGGTTGATATCAAAAATCTTTTTTTTGTTTTTGTAAAAATATAAATTTATTGTTTTTTACGATGTTTGGATGTAAAAACTGCACTTTTATTTAAATCAATGAAAAATATTGTTCTACAAATGTAAGAATTGAAAAATTGATTTAAAAAAATTTAAACTATAATTTTACAGATTTTTTGTTTTGGTAGATTACAGACAATCAGTAAAATCACAGAAAGATTCATTTAGATGTTAAACTTTAAAAAGGCTAATTACTACTAATGATAATAGTTTTACTGTAAAAAATGTCAACATCACAAACCGTATGTTAAAAATGTTTTGTTTTTATTTTATTTTTTTTACACAACTGGCTGTAAAATGACAGTTTTGCTGTTTAAAATCAGCTAAAAACGTAACACAATTTTACAGATATTTGCTGTTATTTCCACAGTTTTTTAAATTATTGTCATTACACTGTTCCACTGGTTTAACATGTTCTTTACTTTAGATTTTCACTTTTTCTTTTTTTCTAAGTTTCTTTCTTTAATTACACAACTGGCTAAAAATGAACTAAAATCTCATTCTTTTACAGATATTTGCTGTTATTGTCACAGTTTTTGTGCATCCCGGTGTTCTCCTGTTTTCTCCTGTGTTCTTTACATCAGATTTTCACTTCCTGTTTTCTTTTTCTTGTTTTTTACAGTGTAGTTTTGCATGAAGTCGCCCCTTTAGCTGACTCTGGTTTGTTTTTATCAAACCTGTTGTTTGTTTTTGTTTATTAAATCTGTTGTTTGTTTGTCTCGTTGCAGATTGTGGGCGGAGTCATCATCGCTCTGGCGCTGCTGTCTCAGGTCCTCACCAATACGGGCGGACGCGAAAACGTGAGTTCATTAATCAACTTGACTAATTAATGAGATTGTGGCCGTGACGCGAGTGAGCGCTAACTTGTCTGGTGCTTCCTGCTGCAGCTGGAGGGTCGGACCACCGGCCTCATCGCGCTCTATGTGGTCGGCGCCATCACCATGATGATCGCCATCCTGGGCGCCTACGGGGCGCACAAGGAGAGCAAAGTGTCGCTGATCGTGGTGAGTGAACACCGAACGTCTTCAAATGGAGCTGCCAAAGCTACAAAACCTAACAGGGAACGTGAAGAGAACGTCTCTACAACGTGTTTGTTCTTGTTCTGCACTGGTTTTCCCTTCAGGCACTAAAACAGGCGGTTAATTCCTGGAAGCTTTATCGGGACAATTAGCTGCTGTGGCTGTAAATCACAGGGTTTTCTGGGACCAGATCCACTTCTAGAATAGAATAGATGCAGTTTATGTTGTAAACTAGTTCATAAACTGAGCAAAAGTTCTGTTTTCCCACAATTTTGTTTCAGAAAATAGGTGGAAATACATTTATCCTGAATAAATCACTGATTTGAATGTGAATATTTGCATATTCAGCGTTATCTTTTCATAAAGTCAATTTTATTTATGAAATGGTGAATGTTTTGCTTGTTTTGTGGTTTTTGTAATTTTTTTTTAGAGGCTCATTTCCTTTGTGAACAAGCTTCACAACAAAAGGCGTCTTCGTCACGTTTCATCTGTTTAATTCACAGTTTTGCTGTTCTTTGCACTTTTAAACTCTCTTAACGCTG
This sequence comes from Stegastes partitus, assembly GCF_000690725.1. Taxonomy (NCBI): domain Eukaryota; kingdom Metazoa; phylum Chordata; class Actinopteri; family Pomacentridae; genus Stegastes; species Stegastes partitus. The sequence continues at coordinate 143,540 of NW_007578910.1, read as the reverse complement.
CATTTCTGGCACCAAGCTGCAGAACTTTGTTGTAAAGACGCTTGAACTGCAGAAAACCAGGTCAATCGGTTGGAAAATACAAATAGTGTTTTAAAAAAAAAAAAAAAAAAAGTGTGAATCTGATAATTTGGTGAGTTTACGTTCTGAAAGATCTGATAGTTGTGTTCTGAGAAGAGAAGCTTTTCTGGAGTGTCGTCTGACGACATCTCGGGTTTTCTGTCGGTGTGAAATCATGATCAGAGTTAGAACTGGTGGAAACTCCCCGTCGCCTCAGATTAACGTTTGTTTGTTTTTTTGTGCACCTCTTTTCAGTTCCTGGTCTGCATGGTCATCGGAACCCTGCTGATGCTCCGGATCGGAATCTCAACCGCCATGGCCCGTCCTCAGGTAAGAACTCGACAGCAGAGAAGCGATTTAGCAGATTTGAGGGGAAACGCTGCAGGTTGTTTGCTCAGGAGGCAAAGCAAACGCTCCCTTTGTTAGCTCAGGGTGGTTCTAGTGCTGCTGTTCTGTGAAAACAACTTGTGGGCGACGTGAAAGTGAAAATCAAACAGTTATAGCTGCAAGTAAAGACTGGTGGTTCCCCTAAAGACAAAATAAAAACCTAAAACTCAACTGTCTGTTAAGGAGAAGCAGCAGAACGAGTAACTCTGCTGACATGATTCAGAAGCTCATCTGTGTCTCTGGTTCATGTAAATGCACTAAATGACATCATCAGAGTCACTTTACGACTTCTGCTGTTTAACTTTTTATGTATTAGATTAAAAACAAATAAAATACAGTAAAAACGTAAACAACTATTTAATCTGTATCGTGTGTAAATGACAAAAATGTAACAAAAAGTTCATCAAGTCGTGTTTAACAGACATTAAGTTTAGTTTCGTCACATTTCTAACTGATCTGAAGTTATGTCAAAATAAAAACGGTTAAAAACCAACACTTTACTGTTGTAGTGAGGCTTCTCTTGGTCGCACGTCTTTTGTTTATTTACAGTTTTTGAAAATTCTAATGTATATTACATGTTTTAAAAAATGTGTTAATTTGTAATTTCAATGATTCAACAGTCGTGATTTTATTTCTGTTTGTTTTGCTCAAATACCCAAAAGTAGTGCTAGTAATGAAGTCCATATGTTCTTCTGTTGTCCTAAAACATGTTTGTTTACACGTCAGCTGATCTGAACTTTAACACTTTGTTTGTCACACAGCTAATTAAAACCACACCGATATCGTTTGTGTTTGCAGATCGAGGGCATTTTGGAGTCAAAGTTCCGTGAGTTTGTTCCTCTGGACGAAGCTTCCGAGGACGTGAAGAACATGGCCGAGTCCCTGCAGATGACGGTGAGATGAGCTCCTGTCTTGTTCTACATCCTGTACTTTAAGTTGTGTTTGAGTGTCTTGTAAATAAGATGCATGTGATTGTCGCCGTGAGCATGGAAAAAAAATAAATAATGATTTACCTTGTTGCAATACCACGAGTGACCACTGGGGAAACTCTGAAGCGAGGCTAAGTGGTGGTGATGTATCAGCTCGTACAACTCGTACACTATCAAACCTGAACCCTAAAACCTAATCCAAACGTTCAAACAACCTCTGTGGGTTCGTGAGGAAACGTCCCCACTTTGCCCAAGTGTCCCGAAAACTACCATCGGTCCCCACAAAGATGGCCGAGCAAGAACTCGTACACACCGGCCGAACAAAAATCTCCACAAGTCGCGACGAGGCTCTAGCGCCCCCGCCAGGTCGTATTAAGCAACACGCTGCTGTTCCTGTAAATCTGTTGTCGAGGTAAAAGTTCACGTTGTAGTTTTGACTTTAAATTCAAATTTTAAACTTTTTGGACAAAAAATGTACAAACATGAGACGACGTAAATCGACCAGACTGCTGTAAATAATGATGCATATTTCCTTTAAACAGGAAGGTTAGGGATCTATAATATGTGCTCTGTATGATATTTACATAAATAAGTTAAATATTCAGGTTTAGACCCGACAAGTATAACTGCACAAAATCCCCTGTTCATTTACATATACGATTAAGACTTTACTTTTGCTTTTTTTTTTTAATGTAAATTTTCTTGGCTAATTAAAGGTTTAGACCCGACAACAGTATTTATGTAAATTCACCAGAATAATTTAAATGGTAAAAGTAAGAATCTACAATAATATATAAATGTGTATAACTGAATTAAATGTTATGGTTCAGATTTTACTGTATTTTTCAGACAAATTAATTGATTTATGAATTGGGGTTCAGACTGAACAATATTGTTTGTAAATTTAAATAAAGGTTAAGAATCCACCATATTGTGTAAATTTACATAACTACATTAAATCCGGTTCAAACCCTAATATGTTTATTATACAAATTGACTTTAGTCATTCAACTATTAAGGTTAAGACTCTGCAATATGAACTAAGATTAGGAATACAGAATATTAGGTACATTTGTAGAACTAAATAAATGTTACGGTTAAGACTCTGTGACATTATTATATATGTAAGTGTACCTGGATAATTATGCTACTGAAGGTTGGGACTGATGTGAAATTACCTCGTTGAAGAATCCACAATATGATGTAAGTTTACCTGCGGTATGTAATATTGGGTTAGAACCGCAGGATTAATGCACAGATCTGCTGCTTTAGACATGAAGGTTGGAACCTTCTGGATCAAGTTTCAGCTTTTTAGTTGCTGGTTCAGTTTAACTTGAGTTAGTTCATAAATGTGTTGTTGTTGCTCTCTGCAGTTACCGGTTGACTTTCCAGGTCACAAGCTTTAGTCGACGGACCGGTTTCATTCCCAGAACCTCTCACGGGGCGGCCGGGTGTGGCTCTGGCCTCTGATTGGCTGGCGCCGTGACAAACCATTCATCATCGGGCGTAGATTCAAATTCACTGTCATGAGGATTTTATTGTCATGCAACAGATTTCATTGTGTTTAAAGGTCACTTTGCGTCGTGAATCACTTCCTGTTTCTGACTAAACTCTCTTGTTCTTTCACTTCTGCATTGACACCGTTTGAAGGTGAACGACGAGCTCATAAAGCAAAAGGCGGAACTAAAAAAGAGGAAGAGACACTAGTGAGATTCCTACTGTTGTGTTGAGTTTCACAGTTTTGCACAATCACTGTTTGTTGTGTCACATTGTTAAAAAAAACCCGACTTACCGAAGTGAGACGACCTCGTTCATGTTGTGAAATCAGAGCGATTAAAACTCTCTCCATATAAACTACGTCAGACCGTCGGGGTGTGAAAGCAGACCGCCGTGTGAAGCCTCGGGTCGGGTTGTGCAGGTGGAAACGGTCCCTTAAGGTGAAACCACCGACTTCCTCATTGGTCTCATTAAAAAAACAGAAATTTGCAGCATGTAAATCCTCCGGCGGCGAGCAGGTTGTGTTCATAATGGAAACGTGTCGGATGTCAAACAAAAGTCACGACTGTATTTAATTAGCGTCCGTTTAACGATCAAAGACCAAAACTGTAGCGATGCTTCAGTTCATAGTTTTTGTTGACGTGTTCGACATGCGTACTGATAAGTGTGTCGGGTTTTATTTGCAGAGTTAGTTTCCATAAAGTCGTGCAGTCAGACTGAAGCAGATTCTGCAGCTGTGCTTTAATTTGTGAACCGACAGTTGAGGTTTGGACGAGAACCTGATGTGGGTTGATGAAGTTTCCTGACGCAGCTGGAGGATGTTTGCATCAGTGAACCGATGAAGATCCCAACAACGAGTCCTCCTTTGTTTGTTTTTGGGGGTTTATGAAGTTGATTTTTTGTCACGTTTCCGGCGTAGATCGAGGTGTTTAAAAGCTTTATGAGGCGTTTTAAATATAGTTTCTTGATCCTGACGTGAACCGTGATGTTAATTAAAACATGTTTTTATCATTTTTAGCAGAAACCGACTCAAAACTCTTCAACTAATGAGAAAATCACATGTAGTGTGTACATTTCCATTTTAATGGATTTTAATTGGATGTTTTTGCTGCTTATGCAGGTTTATTCTGATAATACGACACTTTCTGGTTCTTATTTAAATTTAACTTTAATTCTTCACAATATTTTTTTTGCTTCTGCTTTGCACTATCATTTATTTTTATTCTTATTTTTTAGCTAGTTTTATATTTTTACTCTACATTTATTGTTGCACCAGAACAAAGTCCTCGTATTGTGTGAACCTGCAATAAATCTGATTCATGTTTAATGATCGTCAGGTTTAATAATTACTCATTATACATTTGTACAGCACATCTAAGTGAATATTGCTAATAGGACAATATAATACGCATTAACAAAACCGTACTGAATACCTGGAAGGACGATGATGTTAAAACAGATCCGGGTTTTTAAACTTTTAAACTGCCGGGAGACAGACGTGCATCATCCCTGAAACTGGAGCCGTCGAGTTGTTTTCATGTCCATCGATTGGACGTCGTTTTTGTGTGACGATCAATAACCGTCGACTTCTTCTTCTTCTGTGGTTTTAGATGCACTGCTGCGGCCTGTTCAGCTACAAGGACTGGGGGAACGAGATCCCCGACTCGTGTATGTGCAACCCGGAGACGGAGATGGACGAGTGCCAGACCATCAACTACAGAGTGAGTACCGACCCAACCGATCGGCTCGGTCTGCTCTGGTTACCTTCACGTCTTTAACGTTTTGTTTTTTCTTCTTCCAGGCCTTCATGCTGTCAGGAAAGACCATCTACGCCAAGGTCAGTAAGCCAGATTGATCTCTAGAAACCAGAATCCAAACAGAGCTGATTCAATAAACTAACTGTGTTGTCGTCCGTCTGCAGACCTGCTTCTCCATCCTCATGCACTACGTCATACTGATCACCGACATCCTGCTGGGCGTTGTCTTCACGCTGGCCATCCTGGCTGTGAGTATTCATTCATTCATTCATTCATTCATTCATTCATTCATCTATTCAAGGAAGGAGTTAAACAGCATAAAGAGTTTTATTTCTTTATATTAATTCGTGCAACAACCAAATGCATCCACTGAACATGTAAGTGGTGCAGTTACAGGAGCGTCCTCCAGGGGGCGTCGGAGGAACACAAAGTCTTATTAGATTAACGTAATTGAATTTAAGGACCGTTTAGAGTCGTTATGGCTACTTTACCATCTGAACCCCACTGATGGAATTAAAAAGCACAAAAACAATCTGTCGAGTTTATTTAATAAAACTGATTAAAGACAACAGAACGAGTTTCAATATTAAAACCCGACAGTTTTATTTATTCTACAAACTGATCGAGCAAATTTCCATATTTAATTACCTGCAGTATTATTTATGTAAATTTACCAACTAATTTAAAAATTATGTTAAAACCCCCGTCGAGTAATTATTAGATTTAAGGTTAAAACGCTGCGACATTTACTGAATGCAAGTACCCATAAATAATTATTAATAAACAAACTAATGTGGATATTAAGACTCTAAAATATTATTTACTGTGAATTTAACATTTGGGTACAACTACATATTTATAGTTAATAAATTTACTTGATTAATTGTTAACATAAAGACTCAATAGTTTGAATTATATAAATGAACCATATGTATGATATAAATTCATGACTAGTTATTAAGACCCTCCAATATTATTATTATTATTGTTATATACACTGGCCTACATATTTAACATTAGTTTGTTATATATTTATAAATATATTTTTTCATATTTGTTTAAGCTGAAGCCAAAATCAAAAAGACAACTTTGGATTTGTTGGTTTTTTGTGTAAATTTGTTGTTTAAAAAAAAAAATTTAATTCATGTTTTTTTTTTTCTGGCATATTTGTGTATTTAACAACATTATGGCGCCGCTTCCTGTTGAGTGGCGCTTTAATATTGTTAAATACACAATTTAGCTGTTTTGCTTTATTTGTTTGATGCTAAAAATAAATAAAAAGACGTCGATCTTAACGAAAAAATGAACAAATTTACCAGAAAAATGCAAATTAAAAAATTTTTTTAAATTATTTTTTTAAACAAAAATACACAAAACAAACGAATCCAAAGCTTTCGTTTTGAATTTAACCAAATAAATTTTACTTTCAGGATTATTTAACATGGAGCAGAACTACGTTTATAATATAAATAAATCGAAGAGGTCTACGTTTAGCTCTTTATCCCGTCACCAGTCGAGCTGTAACTGACCCGCTGTGTCTCCTGCAGGTTCTGGGCATGGTTCTGTCCTCCGTCATGATCCACCAGCTCCGCTACCCCAACAGACCCACCATCCTGCTCTCGGTCCCGGCCGTCTTCTCTCCAGCGCCGCCCAAGTACCAGGAGCTGCACAACCCTCCCATCTACTGAGGCGGTGGCGCCCCCTGGTGGCCGCGGGGCTCCTGGGTCGGGTTCGGGGCGTCCTCTTGATGTCGTTTTCTTGATTTATTATTATTTTGTTGTTTCTGGTTTTTGAACTGTGTCCAAAGTGCCTGAAGTCACTGAAGCGCCGCCGGGTTCGGTTCTGACCCGGAGAAAACATTTTACTGTTCGTTGGTGTGGAATCTGCTGTCTAATCGATTTTATAGGCTTTGAGATGTTTTTCTTTCTTCTAGTATCTTAAAATAACGTCAATACACAGAATATTAGAGAAGCTCTGACGTCTCCAGAAGAAGGTCTTAAAGGAGGAAAGTCAACCTGGCATCACATTAAACGTCTTTATTTGGGGTTTAAATTTGATTCTTCTCTTTCGTTGACTTGTAAATACTGTAAAAACATAAATGAAGTTGTCACAATAAATGAATTGAAGCTCTATCTGGTGGAAAATGGAACCAAGATTCATTGTTTTTAACGTTTTGGACGATTTTCTTTTGACTCTAAAATCCACTTCTGGACAAGAAACCGATAAAATGAGTCTTTAAGAGAAGAACCGGCATCAAAATTAATCTGAATCATGATTAAAAAGGCTTTAATCTCTAAATTCTGAAAGAAATTTGGGTAGAAAAACATCTTTAAAATCAAAATGCAATGAAAGAAAAAAGACGTTTCTCTTCTGGACACATTTGAGCGCGGCCAAGAAGCTTCCGGAAGCTTCCAGAAGCACTAAAATCAGCCACAGCAGCAATGTTTCAGCTTCAAACCGACGTTAATCCGCCCGCTGGCTCGTCTTTATTTTTGTAGTTTTATATATAAATATATTATTTCTGTTTTCTAGTGACTGTTTTGTTTCATTTCTTTGTTGCTGCTGCGCTCTTAATTTGAAAAGCAGCAAATGGGTAGAAGCCACCGTTTCAGAATAAAAGCTGAAGAGACATTCCCCCGTCGGCGGCTCCGGCGTTTAGTCGAGTCCGACGGCAGAACCGAAGTCCGTCGGTCCGGTTTGTCGCCCAGAAGCTAAAAAAGGGAAACTTCCTGTTTGACATCCTTCCTGTGTTCAAACTTCTGCTGTGAACTGACGGATCAACGACTCCACAATAAAAGACGATTAAAGGAAAACCGAGTCTGTGTGGATTATTTTAAAAAAACACAAGGTCGTCTGGTTTCCAACATGAGGGTCGAGACCCCCAGAAGGACCACGGGAGAAACCCGAGGAGTTCACAGGGACTGAACGGAATAAATTAGTTTTAAAGCGTTAAAAATTTACCAAAATAAAACCGTTAATCAGAGCAAGAAACCAGAAAAACAGAAAAATTCTTCACATTTTCAACTTTCTGAAGATGTTTGAATGTTTCATCAGTAAAATGTGGCTCCACTGAGAGAATTAATCAAATATCAGCATAAAATACGGACATTTTGAGTCATTTTAAACAAGTTTTGGTCACAATAAATACGTTCTGATTTTATAAGTTCTGAGTTATTTTTGTCACGTATTTTTCCACATTAATCAAATTATGAGTCATATGGGGCACATTAAACAAACTGAGTCACGTTTTTGTCTTGTTGGATTAATTTTGAGTCACTTCAGACAAAATATGAGTCATTGTGGTCAACGTTTTGTCATTTCACACATTTTTAGTAGTTTTTGACAAAATGAGCCGTTTTCTCAGAGTAGATCGATTTTGAGTCGTTTTAGACTAAATCTGACACATTCTCTGGAAGTTTTGGTCTCATTAAACATGTTGAACACCTTTTTGTATGAGTTATGAGTCATATTGGACAATATTTAAGTCATTAAAAAAATGTCACATTAAGAATGTTTTTTTTAATATGGGGCGATTTTTCCGACACGTTGAACAAACTGAGTCAAGTTTTCACATTTTAAGGCAGATTTGACAAGTTATCGTCACATTGGACACATTTTGAGCCACTTTAGACAAACTGTAAATGATTTTCTACAAGTTTTTGTCACATTAAACAAATCAGAGACCAGTTTTTGTGACATTAGTCGAATTTGAAGTAATTTTTGACAGATTTTCATCATATTAGACAAACTTTGATCCATTTCAAACATTTTTTTTGTCACATTTCACACATTTTTAGTAATTTCTGACAAAAAAATGAGCCATTTTTGTCACAGTAAATACATTTTGAACACATTTTTTTCCCCCATTAATCAAATTATGAACAAACTGAGTCAAGTTTTTTGTCATTTTGGACAAATTCTGAGTCATTTCAGACTAAATGTGAGTCGTTTTCGTCATGTAGGACACATTTTAAGGCATATTTGACAAGTTTTTGTCCCATTAAACAAAGTTAGAGTCATTTTTGAACCAGTTTTTGTGATGTTAGTCGACGTCCGAGTCATTCTGGACAGACTTTTCCATCATAAAGGCTCCATGATGTGTGATTTACTGAACGCTGGACACGTCGGGGCTCCGGCTGGACAAAGCGAACACATGCGATGGAAAGAAGCGACACGCTCATGCGTTGTGTAAATCGTTATAATTGTTCTATCATCTTTACAAAACATCTTCACTTTGACACGAGCAGTTTAAAAAAATTACATTTCCAAAAAGTGTGCTGATTTTTTGTCTTGTCTTCGTCTCGTCTCCCAGCAGGACGAGCAGGAAGCTACGACGTCTGGTTTTCTTCTTCTGGTCTTTCTGGACAACGTTTGGCGGTGAAGCACAGATTAATGGAGGAGGAACAACAGCAGAGCTTCCATCACCGCCACGGGGACATAACTTATTAAATAACCGCTGCTCGGTTCTTTATTTCTTTTAAAAGTAAAGACAAAACAAAGCCGCATACAGAAGAAATCAAACATGCACAGAGTCGACGTCTGGGTGGAGATATGAGCTCGTTAGGAAAACCAATTAGTGGTGACGAGGAGGAGGAGGAGCTGAGCTGCATGATCAGGCAGAAAACTAATCAACATTATTATCAGGTTTCAGCTCCTCAGACGAGAAGATTTGCTGCTTTTCTCTGTTTTCATCTTTATAAACGAGGTTTCAGAGAAAAGAATCGTCGCTTTGGGTTCAAACAGCTGCTTAAACACAACAGCAACGGTTTGAATTTGTTCTAATTAAGGAGTAAATAAAAGATGAAATCAGGTTTTTATTTTTACATCAGAAATCCAGTGAATTATTCTCTGATTCCAGCTCCTCTGACCTCAAGTTTTGCTTCTTTTTATTGGTTTTCTTTAAACATAAACTGGTTTCAGGTCATTTTTTCACCATTTTCTGACATTTTATTGGCTTTAATCTCAATATGTGACACGAATCAATCAGCTTTTATTATTGACTCACCTACAAATTAGATTCGTCAAACTTTAAAGAGCACAAAACACCTGTTTGGATCAGCAGCAGATCTAAAACTACACATGTAACGGTTATCTTACGTTTATATTTAGGTGTTTTTTTTTCGTATTTTCTTACATTTTTTTCATCTTTTATTCAACGAAAACAAGTTAAATCTGAATCTCCTGATTGTTCATTAAACTGTTTTTTCTTTGAGCTAAACTTCAGACTGAAGTTCTGACGCTGTTCAGGCTAAACGACGAGTTCAGGATGTTTCAAAATAAAAGTCTTCTGATCGTCCACCAGAGGAAACTTCACAAAGTGCATTCTGGGTCCAGGCTCATGTGTTGGTGCTGGTTGGTCAGAACCAGTTCTGGACAATAGAGGGACCGTTTTACTAACACAAGGCACGTTTGGAGAAACAGAACCAGGTCCAGTGTTCAGACGGAGACGCCTGGATGGACGTAGAACTGGTGCTAAAGGTTCTGGAGTCCTTTTTTTGGTGATTTGATGTCATTTTGGCCCCTTTGATGGCGACTTTCTGTTCCTCTGTAGTTGTTTGAACCATCTTCTGTCGACTGGATTTCTTTCTGGTCATGTTGAACCTTTCTTGTGGTGGTTTGGCATCTTTTTAAAGTAATTCTGTCTTTCTTTGTGGTAATATCAGCCGGTTCTGTGGTGATTTTGAATCTTCTTGTGGATATTTCATGTCTTTTCTGGTGATTTTATGGTTTTTTTTGTGACAATTTTGGGATCTTTTGGTGCCAATTTTAAGTCTTTGTGTTAATTTCAAACCTTTCTGTGGTGATTTCTCAGCTTTTTATGGGGACTTTGCTTTTCTTTGTGGTAATTTTGGAACTCTTTGTGTTGATTTTGAATCTTTTTGTGGTAATTTTCTTTTTGCTTTTATTTCCTCATAATTTTGCATCTTTTTGTAGAGATTTTATGTTTGTTTGTTTTTTTTGCTAATTTTGGTCCTTTTTGGTGCCAATTTGACTCCTTGAGATCATGTTTGTGGTAGATATGAACAGAACCAGATCCAGTGTTCAGACTGAGACACCTGGATGGATGTAGAACTGATCTGGTGTCAGGTTCTAGCAGAACCCAGATGTGTTCTTCCTCCTAAATGTCATGTGTCTATCTGCTGTACTGATGAAGTTCTGAGGCTCAGAACTGATGGAAAAAGTCCATTAAGGTGATCAATCTGGACCCTCCTCTACAGAACTGTTTACAGATGTAGTTCCTGAAGCGTCCAGCAGGTGGCGCCGCTGCCCCTCTGCCCTCAGCCTGCTCCTCCTCCTCCATGATGCAGTTTGTACAGAGTGTTGATGCTGCTGCATGTTACAGCCTGACAGACGGAACCGGACCCAGCGGCGCCGCGTCGCGTCTCCAGAACTATTTAGAACTCTTTATTAACACGTTTAGTCGGAAACCGGCGCCGCAGACGTCTCTAATAATCAAAGTGCTAAAAACGTGACACACTCGCTGTAATCATGAGGACTCGAGTTACGTTTATTCTGGAGGATCAAACAAATTAGATTTCCCACAATCCCCAGCGGCAGCAGCAGCGGCAGCAGCAGCGGCAGCAGCAGCGGCGGCAGCGGCGCTGAACGGACAGACCGATAGATGTGTGTGTGTGTGTGTGTGTGTGTGGATATAATGACTGTAAGCGTGGTGGAGGGTGTGTGTTAGCGTTAGCCGGAGGAGCAGCAGCCGCCGGCGGGCGTGGCCTGGGGCTCGTCGTCCACGATCTGGACGCCTCGCCGGCTGGACGCCGCCTGGCTGGAGCCGTTGCCCTTCATCCTCTCCTCGGCCTGGGCCGTCTCCATCATCCCTGAAACACAACGGGCCGGGTCAGCTGGACGTCCAGGTTAGCTTCAGGTGATCCAGGTTAACTTCTCTGAACCACTTATTTCTCACTACGTCACATTTCTGCTGTTTTTAAAGGTTGATACTCGAGACACAGTCAAATTAATTCATTAAAGAAAAGACTCAAGTCACAAAAGTCTGAAAAAAGTAACAAGAAATTTAAAAAAATGTAAATTATAATTTAGTGAAATCAGACGTTGGTTTTGAATCGTGGTTGAAAAGAAGAATTTATAAAAATTAAAAACTGTCCAGGACAAATTAGAGAACTTTGCTGATGAGCAGTGAAACCTGAACACCTGCCAACAGGTGCACAAGTTTTATTTATTCATTTATTATTTCTGTTAAACCTCAATCCAAAATTATTATTACTTTTGTCCATTTCAGCTTATTTCTGTTGTTATCATTCTTTAACAGGACGATGATCAGAACCAATAATCTACATTTGGAGCAGTGAGAACACCAAACTACAACAACTACAAAATTAAATTTTTTTCATTCCTTTGCTTTTAAAACAACACTATTTATATATATATATACAAATAAATCTAAAAATGAAAATGAAAAAACATCAATTTTTTAAATAATTCTTTTTAAATATACATTTTCAATTAAAATTAAAAAACATTTTTAAAAAATAAAAAATTAACAGAATTTTTTTTTTTTTTTTTAATTTAATTTTTTTTTAAATAAATTATTCTAATTGTATTTATTTGTCTTTATATTTCTACTTTTATTTCATTATTCTTTTACTGATTTAGTTTTGTTATGTGCTCCATGTGCCTGAAACCTTTACAGTATAAATTACAGATATTTATAAAGAGATCTGTGAAATTTAAGCTTAAAAATAATCAGACAGCTTCAGAGAACTTTTTGTTTGTTTGTTTCAGAATCTACAATATTGGACAAGTACAATAAAAACTGTGCGACTGTCGGCGAGTCTGACGTGTAAAAAAACATCTGGACATTTATCCAGACGTTTTATCTGAACGTATAAAAACTGTTTCCTGAAATGAAGAAAACCAAACAACACTTTGGTCGCGTCTCTGGTTTCATGTGGAACCTTTAAAACAAAGATCCTCCAGTTTGATTCATGGTGTGACTTTACTGGAGTTATTGAAATATTACAGAATAAAACCTTTAAAACATCAGAGCCACAGTGTTCGTTAATAATCAGTAATTATAGAGATTAAATCACAACTTTACAGAAACTCAACCAATCCCGTCCCTCAGAGCGACTTCTGGTTTCCTTTTCCTATTTGATGTTTTTGTTTTTTTCATATAATTAAAGTAAAAATGAGAACCAAGCGGGTCACATGGACACGATAACGATGGTCAGCAGGTCACCGGATCAACGGAGGAATGAAAACAACGGCGTTATGAAACAGCCACAGCTCAGATTAGGATCTGTTCTCAGTGACGTCGAGGATTTTCCAACAGAAACGTCAAATATTTCAGTCAGCTGACGTCACAGATGTTAAAGAATTACAGAAAAACACCTAAAAGAAGTTGTTTCTACTAATAAGACGACCTGGGCCTCGTTAATCAGAGTTTATATTTACTTTATAAGCACCATGACTGCCTTCAACAAGCTGGAAATCATATTTAAGATGTTAGAAATAAAATATCTGAGGTTTATTTTATCCTGTGGAGGCTGAATTTGAAGTTTCCAGCGTTATATGATAATAATTAATTATTCTAATTATCAGTAAGTGGCTGTGAGCTGCATTAAAAGTTAATTAATTATCAAACAGGCTGATGTTCTGATAATAAATCAACATTTCTGTCTTTTTTTTTTTACCAAAAACTTCAAAAACTTGCTGCTTTTTGCTTCCAAAAAGTAAAATTTGGAGTTTTTTGGTTCATAAATGACAATAAATTAAATATATGTGAGTTTTAAGATGACGCACAGGAAAAAAAAAACAGCAGTTGAGAGAAAATATTTTGATTTTTGAGGCCTTATTTTGAAGAACCTGAGCTCTAGAACGTCATGTTTGAGGCGTTCAGGTTGAGTCTTACGTTTACAGAGATCCAGGAAAAGCTCCTCGATGCCTTTATTCAACTTGGCGGATGTGTGGTAGTGTTTGGCTCCCACCGACTCGGCGTAACTACACAAAAAACACACGACAACGTCAGCGTTTATGTTCAGTGATAACGTTAATAATATATAAAGATGAATCCGTCCTCACCTCTCAGCCTCTTCCACTGAAACGTGTCTGTCTTTGTCCAAGTCAATTTTATTACCTGCAGACATAAAAGACTCAAATTACAAAAAATGACTCAAAAATCACCAAAAAATACAAAAATTTCAAACATGTTTTATGAATGAGTCAGAAAACATCATAAAAGTGCCTCTTGACGATAAATAATTGTTCAAAAGTGCCCAAAAAGAACCGGATTTTAAAACATATTTTAATTATGAATAAAAAAAAAAAAGAACTTGAAACTTGTCCACTAATAAATTAACTTAAAACTACTTTCAATTATTTAAAACTTGTTCAAAATAACTCAAAAATGGTCCAAAATGACTCCACGTCGATTCAATCGTCTCAGAATTTGAACAAAACGACTCAAAGTATTTTTAAACCGACTCGTTTTTTTGTTTTAGTCAAAGTTAGCAAAGTCACACTTTAGTTTCGTTTTTAAATCTTCTCGTCCTCTGAGCTCACAGCCATCTTTGTGAGCAGTTGCCATGGTTACAGGAGTTATTATGGCCTGGGAGCAGGTTAATGGACGAGGGTCAGGGTCCTTCTGTTTTCAATAAATCCGGTTATCGTTTCCAATCATTTCCGTTTATGCTGCTCCACTAGCGTTAGCATTAGCTCAGTGTGCTAAATTAGCTCAGTATGTTAAACACCAGATCAGTTAGCCGCTCGCTAACAGCTTCTGATTCACACTAATCTGATCCACTGATGTGATAAACAGTCCTGATTCTAGCTGCTTGTTTCTGGTGGAGCCCAAACACGGAGCTAAAAGAGGCTAAATGTTGTTTAAACATCAACCTGTTTGTTCTCTCAGCAGATAAAAGCTCCAGACAGGATAAACTTCACTCATAGAAGCAGAACTTATCGAGCTGTTTGTGTTAAAGGAGCCACAACCGGAACTTTTTTAACATAAAGACTTTAAAGCAGCCTTAAAACACCAAAACAACAACAACAACAACAACAACAACATCATCGTCTCCAGGCAGCAGATTGATGCCTTCACCGTCGGATCTGATCCAAACACATGACGACTGGATCTTAATCCAGTTAAAAGTCTAAACTCGATATTCAGAAACTACGGCAACAGAACAAACAGTCCAATGATGAAAACAGACTTTGACTGAATCAGAAGCCTTTCATTACATTCTATCTGATCAGAGACACGATGGAGGTTTATTGATCAGCTGTCGGGCTTCAACATGAGGCTCCACCGATCGATGCTGCTGCTCTGGTTGGTTAACGTCTCTCTGGCTGATGCTAACTTTCCATCTCTGGTGTGGAGATAAAGACAACAGCTCAGACTGAAACCAGAAGCTCACAGCTCCCTGCAGCTTCCTCCACATGAACAACTTTGGTTTTATTTCAGTCTGACATTAAAGATCTACGTCCAGGACGAGTTCCTTCGACCTGATTCCGCGCCGCTCTGTTTCCATGTGAGTCCGACCAGACGTTTCGGTTTGACGGCTGCTTTTCCAGAATGACTCAAAACTACACCAGTGAATCACCATGACGACGACGTCACAGCAGTCGGATGCTGTTGCTCGGCCAGAATTACCTCAAAATAAACTGTCCAGAATGGCAAAAGTTTGCTCAAAATAACAAAAGTAAACTGTCCAGACTGGCCGAAACAAATCTAAAACATTGTATAACCAAGTATTATTCAATTATTGTTATTATTATGAGTTATCTTTAATTATATTATACTGAACATATAAAATCACTAATTTATCAAAAATGACCAACAAATGTCCAACATGACATTAAAACAACAATCCAACCTGACTGGAGACACGGAAATTCATTCAAACTGATTCAAGATGTCCAAAAAGACTTGAATTATATCTAAAATAACTTCAGCTCAACTTAACATCTGTCCAGAAAGCTCACACTTGTCCAAAATGACTTGAATCTCTTCTAAGACCACTCACAATTTGTCCAAAATGGCAAAAACATGTTCAACACGACTCATTTGTCCAAAATTATTAAGAACTGGTCCATCGCACCAAAGAAAATGCCCAAAATATCTAAAAGAAAACAGACTAGCCGACAAACGAGTGTCCAAAATGACATAAAAAACAATCCAGCATGACAGGAGAGATTGTAATGTGTCCAAACTGACTCAAAATGTCCAAAATATTCAAATCTAATCATCTAAAATAACTTTAGCTCAATTCAACATTTGTCCAAAATCACCCAACAAACATCCAAAAAGCTAAAACAAAACAACTTGAATCTCGTCTAAAACAACATAAACTTGCTCAGAACGACTTTGATCTCGTCTCAAATGATTCACAATTCATCCAAAATCAAAATCAAATAAAAGTCCAACAATGTCTCAAACGAGTTGAATTTTGTCTAAAATAACAACACAAACGTCAGAATCACCCCAAAGACGTCCAGAAAGCCAAAACTTAGTCTGAAATAATTCACAATTTGTCCGAAATGAGTCAGAATTTGCACAAAATCACCAAAACTTTTCCAAAGTGACCTGATCTTCGTCCCAAAACCACATAAATCTGGTCTTAAAAACTCATAATTTGTCCAGAATAATTTAAAATGTCTCTGAAATGCCTTTAAATGTGTGTGAACCAATTTAGTTGTTTTAAACCCACTGATTAATTGTGAACTAGTTGTTTGTTACTTACCTACTATACATAAACAAATCTCGTTGCCCAACATTTTCCTCAACTCTTTCACCCAGTTCTTCACCTGCAACAACACAAAAGCACAATTAACCAGCGTCTCATGAAGCCTGGAAAGAAATAATAAACAGCTGAAGGTCGGATGTTGGAGGCTTTTAGTACATTATAAAGAAAATACTGAGAATGTGACGAAATAATATGAAAACTTTTTAGCTTGATTATTAGTAATTATTAGGTTCATTTAATGAATTGAACCAGAAATATAAAAAGCAGCACAGACAGAAGCTAATGCTACAATGCTAAGCTAGGCTAGTTACCATTAAGCAAGACTCCTTTATCAGAAGCTTTATTTCTTTTGCTTTAAAGAACTAAATTGCTGATATTTGAAACACATATTCAGTCGAGCAAACAAACGTCAAAAACACAGCTAACTAACTAGCTTGCGAAATGAATGCTGGAAAATTAAACAATAACCAAATAATTTCCGACAGAACTCCAACAAACGCTCAAAGAACATCAGTCGGTATCGCAATATCTGTGTTTATTATTCCCTGAAATCTGCATCAGACACAAAAATCCAGCGTTTAAGTTGTCGAAGCACCGAAAGTGAGTTTAAAAATTAGCTAAACTAGCTTTAGCTGCGGCTAACGGTTAGCTTTAAATAGCCTGAGTGGAATCGTTACCTAAAGAAGACGTCCAAAAAGGCAAACTAACGCAGTTTTTAGCAACTAATTCTTCAGATCTACTTCAGAAACGACTCAAAACCTGATGCTACGCTAACGTTTCTGAACAGCTCATAGAGGTTTAATATAAAAATCCTACTTTTTTAAACCGGTTTTGTTAAATTGGGGTCATTTACTCAAATATAATAAACATTTCTGTTTATAAAAGGCCTGAAACAACAAGAAAATAGAAAGATTAAGACAATAAAGACTTGTTTTCTTGAAGTTTTGGGTAATCAGCCAACAAATGTTGATTCTGAACCAGTAAAAACCCAAATAAACGTTCATGTTCATGGATAAATGTGATGTTTTGTTCCAGACGAAGCTTCCCGGACCTCAGACATCCAGACTGGGAGCTGGACGGAGTCGAACCGGTGCCGTATTTACCTTCTGGAAGGAGTCTTCGTCTGTAATGTCGTACACTAGGATGGCTCCATTGGAGTCTCTGTAGTAGATGGGCCCTAACGCATGGAAGCGCTCCTGACCCGCCGTGTCCTGGAAACAGAACCGCCGGTTAACATCCACTCAGAAACACAAAGAACGAAAGTAGCGTTGCAAACCAAGCTCCTCACCCAAATGGCCAAGTTGACTCTCTTTCCTGTGATGTTGAGCTTCTTTGTGAGGAAGGACGCCTGCAAGACGGAGACGAGGGAACGTCAGCAAAACCACAAACATCAGATAAAAACAGAAAAAACACCAAAAACAAGACGGAAAGAGTCGCTGGAGGAGACATTCATCAGTTTCATGTTCTAGATGTTCAAAAAAAAGGTCGTTTAACTTGTTAGACGTCTTTAAATCTGCATGAAACTGGTTGAAAAACAATCTCATCCAACCAGGAAGTTAAAAAGTCTTTAATCCGTTTCGCTGCCCAGATTAAGGGAATTATTCGGGATGTTTTCGGTGCCATCTGTTTGTTTGTTTGTTTGTTTGTTGTTTATCTGGTGGCAGGATTAAGTGTAAACTGTCTGTTTTGAATCATGAGAGAAGGAAACAACAGAAAGATGCGCAAGCAGCAGCAGGATGCATCAACACTGACTTATTTTATCCTGGATTGATTCAGAACATGAGCTCTCATCAGAGGTCATTAACCTCCTCAGAGTCTCTGTCATGGTCCCGTTGCTGCTAAACTCCCACAATGCTCTCTGCTGCCACTATGAGCTGTAGTCTGTAGACGCCTCCTCTGGTCTCTATGGGATTAAACAGTGAGAGGCTCCACCTGGTGGAACAACCAGGTACTGCAGCTGGTCGACGGTACGTGAAATGCGTATTATCAGAAGAAAACAGCATCAGGAGACACTAAATATGAAAAAACTTGGACCAGAGCAGGAACAAAAACAACTGATCAGGACTTCTCTTATTGCAACGACGACAAAACGCCACACAAACCCGATAAAAGACGACATTCTGATCAGACTTTCAATAATAAAAGACGATACTTGAACGAACTCATTAAACCACATTTGCAGAACTTTAATCAACAGATTTAACAGGAGCTGGTTTGAACAGATCAGAAGCTTCCAGAGTAAAACAATGACTTAAATTAGCTAAAAAATGGATTAAAATCAGACGATAGCGTCCTGCTTTGGTTCTGCATTAAATCTGATTTAACGTGAGCCTCCTACAGTTACTGATGATTAAACTAACGTTTCAGACCAAACAGGAGCTCCTTCTACATTTATTATTGTTTCTGCTGTAAAACGAAGTCCTGCCGTCCACAGACGTTCTCAGGAGGCCGATCTGAGCAGAAACCGACTCTCAGCCTCTAACTCGTCTATTTTAGCGTCGCGGTCGTTTCCTGCAGCAGTGACGGGGATTTTTAAACCGGCGGAAAGCAGAACTTAAACTGACAGCAGGTTCATATGTGCAGCCTGAACCAGGTGATCAGACTGTTGTTTAAATCTTTTAAATCCCACAAACACAAAAACGTGAATAAAAATAAACATGACAGACTGTTAAAGCTGAACGTGTTCGTCTTCTCTACAGAAACCTGGACCTCTGACGACTCTGTTGGTGTTTCTTCACTGTTTTCTTACATCTTCTACCAGCTGATGGATCGACCATGAGAGCAGCAGCACTGAGTTCTGCTTCAGAACAAGAAGCTGCGTGAACAAACGCTCTGCTGTTGAAATGCTGCTGCAGCAGCTTTCATAACGTCCGTCGGTTCCTTTAACCTCCAGCTAGCGTCTGCAGATCTGATAAGAAGCTGGAGGTTAAAGTCCTCCTGAACGGCAGCTCCACTTCTCTGCTTCCTCTCAGTCGCTCTGTTCACCTCAACCGGGACGTTAACGACCTCCAACTAACCCACAACTCACCAGCTAACCAACCAACTAACCAACCAGCTAACCAACCAGCTAACCACCGGCTAACCAACCAGCTAACCACCGGTCAACCTGCTGCAGACTCTCATCATCTAAAAACATAAAACTGTCACTGCTTCTCTTCGTCATACGTGGCAACAACTTGAACATATACGAGTGTTTTTATTGTTTTATCACAGATTAAATTCTTATTTTACTTTTGTAAAGGACATTATTATATAAACATGCACGTAAACATATTTTTTAGCATCATTTGATATCGTAGAATATTTGTTTCTGATAGAAAATGTGTGAAAATGAGTAAAATATTAATTCTAAAACTGTTTTCTTTTAAGTAACTCTCATTAGATGCTGAAAATGAAACCTTAAAATTAAAATGAATTCACTTTTTAACAGTAGACGTCACAAACTTCACCGTGACTGAGTTTCACCTGAACCAGCTCCACGTAGAGTCTCTATATTCAATACTAAAATAATAAAAACTTCTGGTCATTATAACAAGATTTGGAGTAATTTTGGTGACATTTTGGACCATTTTTCTCTCACGTTAAACAGGTTTTAAGTAATTTGGGACGAGTTCTTGTCACTTTATCCACATCTTCAGTAATTTTGGTGAAGCTTTTGTCCCATTAACCGACTTACGAGTCATTTTGGACCCATTTCTGTAACCTAAATAAATAAATTCTTCTTATTATTTATGTCTTTCTGGTCTCCGTGGTTCTGACTGAGTCCGGCTGACAGAACCATCTCTGGGTTCCGTCTCCTCCTTCTCAGAGCTGCAGGACTTTAGTGAAACATGAACAAAACCGTCCAGCAGCAGCTCGAGGCTCAAACATCAGAACCAGCTGAAGCATCTAAATGAATTATGAGAGCAGACGATGGAACATATTTGTGGTCTCATGACGGTTTATTAACGCCGAGCTCGTGCTGCGACACGACTGACGGCCAATCAGCACGCAGCTCCGCCGCCGACTCGTCGAGTCCGAATCGATCCGCCGCGGGTCACATGACGGCGTGGAGACCGGAAAAGGCCCGAAGGCGTCCGACGTCACGTGACTCCACCACGAATCAAACACGGGCCTGTTTGAGCTCCTCTGACTGTGACGTCAGCAGCACGTTAGCCTCCGTTAGCTTCTCTCCGGCTCGCTGTGCTCACGTTACCGGAACCGGAATACAGACGAACTCACTTATGTTTTATAATAACAATCAAAGCTTCTGCTAAAGTCACACAAAAAGGTGAAAATCTGACAGCAGGGATCCAGAAGGAATATGTACAAAAAAATAAAATAAAAATGTAAAAACGGTGCAATGCTGCTACACACAAATAAATATTAAAAATGATGGAATTTATCTAATAATATTGTAAGATGATTAAAATACACTAAAAATGAGATTTTTCTACAGTTGTAAGATAATAAATTATCTGTAATTTACTAAACCTGGAAAATGTAAAAACAGCTGATTTCTTTTATTTTTTAAAACTATTTTTAATTAATTTACACATTTTTCTGTCAAATGACTGCAAATATCTGCCAAACTATTATAATATTTACTGGTTTAAATAAAACTAAACTGTGTGATTTTATGGTTGAACAGGTTTGTCCTGGTTTTGTTTTATGATGGTAAAAATATGTAAATTAATATTTTTTCTGTGATTTTATTAGATATTATCTGTAATTTAACAAAACAGGAAAAGTCTGTAAAATAGCAGATGTTTTATATTTTATTTTGTAGTATTTTTCAATCCTTAATATGCACGGATTTCCTGTCAGATAATAGTAGATATATTTAATTACATTTTTGCTGATTTAAAAATAAGGTAATCTGACAATCAAATGCTGTAAAAGAACAAATTACTGTTTAATAAAATACAGATTTGAATGTCGATGTTATTTATAGTGTTGTCCTGTTAGCTTTGGGTGTTTTACATGTAATTTTACTTTTTTTCCTGTAATTTTATCAGACATTAAACCGACCTTTTGCACTTTGTCCAGAGATTTAATAGAAACTTACATTTCTTCTGAAGTTTCCCTACTGTCTGATAGAATAATAATAATAATAATAATAATAATAACAATAATGATAATGATTTCTCTTAAATGGATTTTCTTCATGTTGGAGGTTTTATTGTGTAAACACGAGCTTCCTGTTTCATCATTCAGAAGCTCATCCTGTTTACACAATAACATTTACTTTACTGAGGCTCTTTTTGCTGTTTTAATTGTTCAGATTAATCAATAAACTGATTGATTAGTTTATTACCAAACACTCCCTATAATGACGTCACAACCTGATTTCCATGACGTGTTTCACCTCCAGGACTTTAAGTCCAGCTAAATTCAGGTTCTGTTTATTTTAGCTGATTTTACGGTTAAAGTTCTGCAGAGTGGTTCTGGTTCGGCTCCAGCTCCGGGCCGCGGAGCCGCAGCTGGGTCTGTGTGAACAGCAACTCCCGGAACAAACCCGGGTTGCGCCTCAGCACCGCCTCCGGGCTCCCCGCGGCCGTCCCGGGTCGGCTCGGGTCAACACACGCACCGTGAAAAGCACTGACACACGCGCCGACACGAACCCTCCGGCTCCGGACCGGACCGGACCGCCGGCTCGCAGCGGCGGCTCCGGCCGCCTGTCACGGCTCTGCGGCGGCGTCGCTGGCCGCGGAGCGCCGCTCCCGGCTGCCTTACCTGTAGAGTCGTGATGTGTTTGTCGTTGAACTTGTTCTCGCAGTAGCGCAGCACCAGCGACGTCTTGCCCACGCAGCCTTCGCCCAGGAGCACCACCTTGAACGAGTACGTCTTGCCTCCGCCGCTGTTGCCGCCCGCCGCCGCCGCCGCCGCCATGGCCGCAGTCCGTCGCTCAGATCCGGGGCTTTATCAAAACAAGCTAGCGCTGCTAATGCTAACCGCCGCGGTCGGAACTCGACTCCTGCGGAGCTCACATCGGCTTCCGACTTCAAAAAGCGGCTGAAATCATGAGAGGGAAGCTTCGACAGCGCTCACGAACCGGACGTGTGTCGGTGTGTGGCCGCAGCGCGGAGGGAGGCCGGGCCGAACTCGGAGCCAGACCCGGTTAGAAGCCGAATCGAGACGCTGTTTTTCTCCAACTAATGGCGTCGGACGGAGCTAGCTGTTAGCCGGCTAGCACTGGCGCAGATCGTCTGCCGTTGGAGGAGGGATCACTCCGCCTGAAGGAGGAGGCCTTTATCCGCCTTCAGTCCTGCAGCTTCACTGGAGCACAAGCAGGAAGATTCAAATGTCAAAAAGAAAACAAACGACTCAATATGTCAAAGTTATTGTAGAAAAAGTCACAAGTTTAAGCTGCAAAATATAAATTATGGTAAAAGCTGTAATAATTCTGAAGCAATGAGTCAAATTAAGTCAATAAAAAGTAAAATAATGATCTAAAAAGTCAAAATTAGGAAACAGAAAGTCAAAACATCACAATATTTAATCACTAAAATATATACTGTGACCTAAACAGTCAATTTGATTAAAAAATTAAATAAAATAAATCATTTTTTTCATTTCAAAGCAGTCAGCAAACATAAATTTATGATCCGTAGCTCAGTGTGATGACATGAAAACATCTGATTTTACACATAAAAGGCAAAATTATGAGACATGAATTAAAAATGCCGCCTTAATAAGTTCAATTTGTGAAATTTAAAAGCAAAATGTGAGTTTTGTGGTTTTAAAAAATCACATTTTGCAGACTGAGGTCAAACTCTGAGATGAAAAGTGAAGCTGTTGACTTCAAGAAAATAAAATGTACTGAGATTAAGTGTGAAAAAGTCAAACCTGTGAGATTAAAAGTTAGATTTAATATTTAATGAGTCAAAGTTATGAGAGAAAGACGTCAAACTGAGATAAAATATTGCAGCAAATAATAATAATACGTCTAAATTACAAGCAAGGAATCAAAATATTACAGAAAAATGCAAATATTTTTATTGACAAGATGCTAATTATGAGATATTATATCAAAATGGAAACAAAAAGAAAAATTATGAGGGAAACAAACTTGGATTTAACATTTAAAAGAGTCAAAATCAACATAATATAATCTAAATGAACCTGCTGACCAAAACAAACCAGTTTGAATGTATAAGGAACAAATATCTAAATGCTAAATTATGAAGCTGAACTGTTTAAAGCGTCTTGTTCAGGTTTTATTCAACCAGGAAGTGTTTCTGTCGGTGTGTGCAGCTGATGCTCAGAAGCAGCAGCGGAGTGAGACCTCCTGACGGCGGCTCCTCTCTGCAGCGTCACATGACGACGAGCTGAAAACAACAAACATCAGTTTATTATTACAACGTTTATGATTCTGACTGGTTCTGGTTCTGGCTCTGGTTCTGGAGCTTCTCACCTCAGAACGTGGTCGGAAAAAAATCAGAGGCTGAAGAGAATAAATTCTGAGATTAAAAAGTGCATTTTGATATTTTAAAAAAATCTGAATAATAAAGTGTAAAATGTGTAAAAACTAATTAAGATGGTTAAAAAAATAGATTTAAAAAATGAAATGGACAAAAACAGTCAATTAAATTTATTGTTAAATGATCATTTATCTTATATCACGACAGATATGATATAAAAAGTAAATTATGAGACAAAAAGTTTGATTTTTAAAGGCAGGAAGTGAAATTTATGACCTACAGTTCAGAATAATGTCAACAAAGAAGTCAAACATATGAGCTGAAAATGGACATTTCTGACTCACTCAGTCAAAAATATGAGACAACATGTAAATATTGACTTAGTAAAACAAATGTTGAGCTAAAAAGTCAAAATAATTTGAGATAAATGAAAAATGTTGACTTAATAAGAGTAGATTGTAAAATTAATGAACACAAATTTGAGTTGAAAAGTCAAAAATATTTAGTTATTCGGTAAAAATGATGAGACAGAAAGTTAGAAATATGAACGATAGCATGAAAATAAGAGATTAAAGTTTTAAATTACAGCGTAAAGAGCAAAGTACTTCCTGAAGCTGAAAAGTCAATTCTCACATAAAAGTCTAAAAGTTTTCTGTCAAAATTATCAGATATAAAGTCGTGTTTTCTATTTACAAAATAATGTGACACAACATCAGAAAGTCCACTTTGATCTAAAAGGTTCCATTTATGAACTTAGAATTTAAATTTCTCAGTAAAAAAAATACAAATTATGAGGAAAAATAAATAAATTTAAACTGAATATGTGAAATAAAAACATCTGAAATTGAGATTTTTTTTTAGGTAAAATGTCAAAATATTAAGAATATGTATTTGCTACAAGTTAAAAATTCATAAAATAATAGTAAAAATGTTTTAAAAAGAGATTTATGTCAAAATTGTGCCTTAAAAAAAAGAAATATTCTGAGATTAAATGTCAAAACAACGAGATTTTTATTCTTTTTCAGCTGTAAAGACTAAAACCAGCTGCTTATCTTTCACAGTAAAAGTGTTTTTCTTGATTCTCTCTGACTCTTGTTTCTTCGTCGCAGCTTCTCTCGCTTTTGTTTCCTGCGTTTTCTGGGTTTGAAGTGAAACTGGTTTATTCCTCTGAACTGGTTCCTGTTTGCAGTTCAGCCGTTTAACCAGCAGAGTTCAGAGTCGCTCTGGAATAAAAACCACCGAGACTCCATCAGGAAGATCAGCTCCTGCTGCGTTAACGTGGTTTAATCAGCTGGTTTATTCTATAACGATAAAATCTGTTCATGTTTATTAAACCAGCAGCAGAGTTTAGTTTCAATCACTGATGAAAAATCACCTTCAAGCTTCACTTCCTGTTCATCCCACAGCAGGTCAAAGGTCAGATTCCTCCAGTTAAAGTAAAGACCAAAAACAACAACAGACACACAAAACAGACCCACACCAATTAAACAACAACACAAAACGAGCACAAAGTGACCGGAAACAACAATAAAAAGTCACAAAAAGAGAAAAACAAGCCTCAAACGACTGAATAACCAGGAAGAGACGCACAAACAACTGAAGAAAGACACAAAATAAACACAAACAAACAGCACGAGACGTCGCACAAATACGCAAACAGACAAAGAGTCACGAATAGAAACAGATAAGAGACACAAAGTCAACACAAAACAGTCGAACGCTGAAGCCTGGAAGCTGAAGTCATGCGTTGATGAGCAGAAAAGCTGCAAAATTACCAGAAAAAAGACAAAAAATAAACACAACTGAACAGACGACGACACAAACAAACACAAAAGTACAAAAAGAAGACAGACAGAAAACAACAGAAAATGGAATCAAAAAGACCAGAAACAGACAAAGAGACAAAAACAAACATAAACTGAACATAAACAGAAAACAGCAGCAGAAGTGACACAAAATGAGCAGAAACGGACAAAAGTTGACAAAAAAGACGAACGAGAAGCAAAATTAACACAAAACAACCGAAAATAAGTGAAACAAAATCACAGAAAAGAGGAAAAAAGATGCAAAACAACAAAAAAATGGACAAAAACAGACGAAAACAAAAGAAAAACACACACGAGTGTTTCTGTTGTTGCACACAACGTTCCTGCTGCTGGTCGGAGAACGTTTACAGAACGTTGGTCAACTTGTGTTGGATTGGTTTGTGTATATATGTGTGTGTTATTGTGTTATTGTGTGTTTTATTGAGACAAGACAGTGTGTCTTTATATTCCAGGTGTGTGTCGGTGTCAGGTAAAGGTGAGATATGAAGATGTTATCACACACACACACACACACACACACACACACAATAACACACACACACACACACACACACAATAACACACACACACACACACACTAATCATTAACTTCAGCTGCGTCTGTTTTTCTGTCTTTGTGAGGACGCCTCTATAACAGCAGCTT
Organism: Stegastes partitus; assembly: GCF_000690725.1. Lineage (NCBI taxonomy): Eukaryota > Metazoa > Chordata > Actinopteri > Pomacentridae > Stegastes > Stegastes partitus. The sequence continues at coordinate 117,327 of NW_007578910.1, read as the reverse complement.
CACTGTTTTATTATTTAACTCTTTAATTTCTCCTCTGAAGCAGAACAACACGCGTGTTTTTAGTCTGTGAGTGACGGCACGACATATGAAACTGGATTAGTGACGACAAAGAGACGCAAAGTGGACAAAAAATGACCAAAAAGACTTAAAATGAGCCACAAAATTAACCACAAACGCATTTAAAATGATGGAAACCAGCAGCAGAGACGCAAAGTGGACAAAAAAACAGCAAAACTGACGACAAAGACGCACAAACAAATGAACAAGAGCTGCAAAATAAACACAATCTGACATAAAACAACAGCAGAGACACGTAGCTGTGTGGAGAAGAGCTGCAACAGACACACAAAACAACCACACACAGGTCAACAAAGAAGCACAAAGGGTGCAAAACAACAACAACAACAACAAACATGTGAAAGAGCTGCAGAATGAACACAAACCCTGAAACAGGAAACAGCAAAAACACACAACCAGCAAAAAGAGACGAAAACGACACGAGACAAAAACAAAAGAACACAAATGAACCAGAAACACACAAAAACCAACAAACTGGAATCAAAATGAACAAAAGCACAAATAAATCCTGACCTGAGCCTTTAATCTGATAAAAAGCAGAAAAACAACAAATATTTAACTTTGCTTCATTAAAACGGTCAAAAACAACAAATCAGGTGTTTGTCCAGAAAACTTGTGAAAATGAGTTTAAATCCTGTTAATTAACTTTAATGATAAACTTCATTTATACAGAAATTCTTCCTGAGATCCTGATTTCATCCAATAATCAGCTGGAAGCTCAGAAATCAATAAACTGAATTCAATCCTCCTGACTTCAGTCACAAAACCTGAAACTTGATTTATTTTTATTTCTCCTCATAAACGTCCAGAACTTTTCTCTCCAGAACTTTTCTCTCCAGAACTTTTCTCTCCGGCTCTGGTTTCCACGAAACACGTTGATGTTTGACTTTGTGTCCACACGCACGCGCACAGCCCTATATAGCGTGGCCGTGGACACGCGCTCCCAGTGAGTGGACGGACTCACACTCTGCGCTGTCGCCGCTCCAGGTTCCAGCAGAACCTCGTGTGATCCGGTTCCACTGAGCGGACGCCAGCGTGCTTCTCATCCGTCTCCAGCGCCTCTTCGCCGGACCTCAGACTTCCAGGACCCGCGGGGCGGACATGCGGGGCTGCGTGGCTCTGTTGGCCGCCTGTGCAGCCCTCTCGGCGGGCTTCGGGAGCCCCGCGGCCGCGGCGCAGGAGGCTGCGGCTGCGGGGAACGGCTCCGCGGTGCCCCGGGGGCAGAGCTCCGGGGACGGGGAGCGGGCGGCGGGGCGCGGCGGCTGCCCTGGCCGCTGCCGGTGCGAGGTGGACGGGCTGCTGCACCGGGTGGACTGCTCGGACCTGGGGCTCCGGGAGGTTCCGGGCAACCTGAGCGTCTTCACGTCCTACCTGTAAGTTGCTGCAGTTGCATCAACCTGTTGCCGTGAACGTCCCAGAGTTACTCAGAGTGTGTGTGTGTGTGTGTGTGTGTGTGTGTGTGTGTGTGTGTGTGTGTGTGTGTGTGTGTGTGCGAGCGCGTGCGCGCGGATGTTATGCAGCCGTGAGAACCGGAGCACCTGTCTGCGCAGCCGCTGTTGACCTCATGTTCTGTCGGCTGCTGGTTCTGGACGGACCCGTTCCTAAAGTATCAGAGAGAAAAAGATTCCAAACACCTGAGAGAACGTTTGAGCAGAACCAGGTTCTTCTAGAGGTGTAGTGGTTCTAGAAAAGGGTGCTCAGGTTCTGCAGAGGTTTCACTGGTGTCAAAGAAGTTCTGGGACCTTCAACAGGTTCCTTCAACATTTCTGAGTTCTTTATGTTCTGTTCACTGGCGGTCCAGTCGGTGCTCAAAGTATCAGAACCAAAGAGACACCTGACAGAACTTTAGAGCAGAACCGGTTCCTGTTCTAAAGAGGGTCAAAGCTTGTTTATGAAGTTCTTCTAGTGGATTCAGTGGTTCTTGAGGAGGTTGTTCAGTTCCTCAAGCGGTCCAACTGTGTATTTATGAAGTTCTAGAGGTCTGGATTCTCGTTTATCTGGTTCTCGAGAAGTTTTAAGATTCCAGGTTTTCTGATGACGTTCTTGAGTTCTTCATGTTCTTCATGTTCTTTATGTTCGCCGGTGGTTCAGTTGGAGCTTCGGGGTTTTGAGGACCTCGTTGTTTTCACGGTTTCCAGAAGAAGTTCCTCACAAAGTTCTCAGGATCATTCAAGAGGTTCTTGTGGTTCTTGAAACTCAAATAAATCTTGAGGATGGTGTTCAGGTTTACTTGGAGAGGTTCTGTTCGCTCCAGAGAGTCTCAAGCATCTCAAGGTGGTTCTTGAAGAGCTTCATGTTCCTAAGAGGCTTATCTGTTTATTTTTGTCGTACCTTACAGAACATTCAAGCAGAACCGTGGTTCTTGAAGAGCATCAGTGTTTATTTCTGAAGGTTTTCTGGAGGATCTGGTGGTTCCTGAACGTCGTGTCGTTCTTGAGGAGGACGTTTAGGTTCTTCAGAGGTTCCATTGTCCTCATGTTATTGACCTCAGTGGTTCTAAAAGAGGGTCCAGGGGTTCTTGGAGATGTCTGAGGACATATTTACAGTTTCCCTTCAGTGGTTCCTGAGGAGGCTTGATGGGTTCTTGGGGTGTTTCGGGGGTTCTGTAGGGAGGTTCTGGTGTTCTTTTGTGAGGTTTCTGGGGTTCTGGAGGCTGCCTGAGGACACATTTACAGTTTCAGTCGGGCTGAAAGAGGTTCCGGGGCTGTTTGAGGTTCCAGGTGGCCTCCTGAAAGAGGCTCTGCGGGTTCTGTGAGGGGTTCCGCGGCTCAGTGTGGCCCGTTAGCAACAGTATCAGTGAAGTTTCAGTGTTTCTACTTGAGTGTAAACTTCTGTTAAAGCGAGACACCGAAATGAATTCAAATCCAGTTCACCTCCCAGCAGGTGCCCGGCCTCCAGCATTACATCATCTGTGTGTGTGTGTGTGTGTTACTGTGTGTGTGTGTGTGTGTGTGTGTGTGTGTTAAACCTGCCCGTCTTGGCTGCAGCCTAAAAGCAGAACAATGTGCAGGATTTAAATTTCACTCTCATTAAAGAAAAACCTCCCATTCAGAACAACCCAGAGTGTGTGTGTGTGTGTGTGTGTGTGTGTGTTCCTTACAGTTTGTGTACAACACACACTCACACACACACACACACACACACAGCGACAGTCGATCAAAGGTTCTTTGTGTCTTTATTAAAGCTCCGATCGGGAGTCGGGTCCAACAGAACATCAGGAGTTTCTGCGTTTCGTTGAGCGTTCGTTTAAAAATGCAGAATATTAATGTTCTGGATCTGCACGTTCTCTTTGTCCGGTTCTAAACCATCGGTTCTCAGCGGCTGCACACGTCTCTGAATGAGAACCACCAGAACCACCAGAACACTGGACCCGTCAGTCAGGAGCAGCTTCACACTCTGAGGTTGTTCATGAGAACATCCAGAGAACCGCTGAGGAACCGTTCTGAGTTCCATCAGGAGAACGTTTTCAGTTTGTTGTTGTGCTTTATGTGTTTTATTTAATTCAGGGATCCATTTGGCTGGTGATCGGCTGGTTCTGGTTCTGACGTTGTTCCTGATGTTAATGGTTCTGAAATAAAACCTCAAAGCAGACATGAGACGGTCCGCTTTAAGAAGAACTCTGGTTCTCAGAGCTCTTCAAGTTTCAGGTTTTCTTGGGAAGTTCTCGAGGCCATGGAGGAGGTTCTAGTAGTTTGTGTCCTTCATGTGGTTCTCAAGGAGGGTGTTCAGGTTCTTGAAAAGGTTTAATTAGTTCCAGAGAAACTCACGGACCTCTTTGCTCTTCAGGGTTCTTCAAGGAGTTCCCAGATTTCCC
>NW_007578910.1:103709-113138 GCF_000690725.1 Stegastes partitus | reverse complement strand
TTGCCAAAAAAATGTAGGTAATTTGAGAAGATCTAATAGTTGTTGACCTTTAAGTGGTTCTGAAACTCTCCTATGTCATTGTTCTAAAGGTTTTCTTGAAGAGGTTCCCAGGTTTCCTTACAAAGTTCTCACGGTCATTTAGGAGGAACTTGTAGTTTTTGAACAATGTGTGGTTATTGAGGAGCATTTTAAAGTTCTTGGACATATTTTGTGAATCTCAGATAAACTCCAGGTTCTCATTAGAGGTTCTTAAAGAGGTTCCCAGATTTCCTGGCAAAGTTCTAGAGGTCATGCAAAAGAATCCAGTATTTTTTTTTATTTTTTCAAACTTCATGCGGTTCTTGAGGAAGATGCTGATGTTCTTTCTTCTAAAGGTTCCAAGGTTTCTTTCCAAAGTTTTTAAATTAATTTAGGAGGATCGAATCGTTCTGGACTACGGTGAGAATCCTGAAAGTCGCCTCAACAAGCCGTCAACCATAGATGGTTCCTTTACCATAAATCTACAGAAGCTTTGGATAAATATGTTCCTTGAGGAGCCGTCTTCTTTTTCAAACTGTAAATATCCACGTCTCCAAATGGATCATAGGAACCATTTGGAGAAGTAAAGAACTCCAAAAGATCCTTCAAAGAACCATCAAAAGTGGTTCCTTTAGGCGCCATAGATGACGTTCCAAAGAACTTTAGCAGAAATAGGTTCTTTGAGGAATCATTTTCCAGAGTTTTCTGTGTCGACCCAACTGATTAATTTGTAAGAACCAAAGTCAAATGTCAGAATTTCCAGATATTTCTGGGTTCCTTCGATCAGAAACCCTTTTATTATTTTGGGTTCTTCATCAGATGGAACAACAAGATGTCAGTTTGAGATTTGTGGAACTGTGATGGACGTTTCTTTAATGTTCTCTGGTGGTTTATGGAACAAATGGTTTGTCAATAATGTAAATAAATATGAATTGCCACTTTAATTATTCGCTGTTAACCGCCACCAAATTAAAGAACTTCAACAAACATGAAGAACCTTTAAAGAACCTCGTAAAGCAGGTGAAGAACCATCCGCTAAGTAAAGAGGTTCTTCAGTTAGTAAAGAACCTTCTGAAGAACCTTTCAGGAACCAGAGTTTTTGGTTTTAGTGAAGGTGTTCCTACTGAGCATCTGCAGACGAGGACAGTTCTGAGTTCTTCTCCTCGACCAGGAGCTGGGTTTCTGTACTGATCGGTTCTGTCATCATTAATAATCAATCGAAGTCTCCGATCGGTTCCGCCTGAGACTCTGTGTTTTCTTTAACAAGCGGCTGAAGAAACTAAAGAGGAACTGATCTGAGAGCAGCTTCCCAAACGGCCTGAAAGCCGCCATCTGTCCACGCCTTTGTGCGTCTGTGTGTGTCTGCCGTTGTGTGTTTTCACGTCTGAACCCTGAATGGGTTTTTTTCCTCCTTTCTGCCTCTGACTGACAGCAGCAGCACTGGAATGCCTTCAGTCTGATGAATGGGCCCATGTACATGTGAAGGAGGCCACGCCCCCTTTCTGGCAGCCATATTGGACGCCCTTGTTTACCTTCCTGTCAGTTCTCACGTTGGTTCATCAGATTGTCCCTCTGAACTCGTTTTTCCTTCAGTTTGTTGCTTCTGGTTGTTTGTAGTTTTTCCTCTGAGTTTGTTGAATTCTGAGCGTCTCAACTTTCCTGATTTTTCACTGAAGGAGGAGAGACCTCAGAGATGTCTTAGAATGACAGAAATCAGGAACAAACAAGAGGTTAATTTCACAGATGTTACCGACACTGGATGTACGCCGCCTGCAGTTCAGCCGGAAAGTCTCTAAACTTTTGGTCACATCTGAGGCTGAAAGGTTGGAGACGATGGACGCTCCACCTGCTGTAGATGTTTCACTGCTTGTGTTTTTAACTTGAGTCCATCCGAGTTTCTACAAACCAAATATAAAATATTTCTTATAGTTAATATTTAGGAATGACAGAAACCATCACAAACAAAACCCTGAAATCAACGCGTCCAACATTTTCTGAAGTCTGCACAAGTGTTAGCAATGCTAGAAATTAGCCGCCTGATGCTAACATGTTGCTAACGTTACTAGAGTTTGCTTTTGTTTGTAGCTTTACAAAATAAGCAGCTACATCATGAGGACAGTCGCAGGTCGTTTTTATTTAGAAATTAGTCAAAATGGCTGAAACTTTGTCTTATATTAGTCAGAATCAGTCCAAAATGTCTAAAAGATTATCACAAAAAAGTGCCAAAAATGACGCAAATGGACACAACATAACAAAAGCCCGACACATGACGCTAAAAACGAACCCAAAGGGCAACAAAAATTACAGAAACAAAACACAAAATGACCAACGAGACGCAAAACAGAGACGTCAAGAGAGACTGAGAAGAAAATCCAACCTCCAGGATCAATACATAAATGCAGCAAGTTGTTGGAGATACATCCAGCTGATGGTGGAACATCTGCTAGATTCTTGGTGGATTATTAAATCAAGAAGTCGTTTTGATGCCATGTGATGATTTTAAGCTCAGATTTATCCAACAGCTCATATGATGCATTCAAGGACTGTTGGAAATCAGGCGATTGTTTCTGTTTTTGACCGTTTTCGGCTGATAAATGGTGTCATTTTAGTGACTTTTGAATTATTTTTATCGTATTTTTTAAATAATTCTGCCTTTCAAACCCTCCGTTGGTCGTTGTGGTTCAGAGGGTTGAATCCCAGGTGAGAGTCGACAGGTGAGGCTATGAGGACGGCAGGTAAACGTCCATCAATCGTCCCGGATGTTTGTTTTGCTGGAGTCTGAAGAAGCTCCATCATCAACTTCTGCTTTTTCCCGTCATGCTTGGCTGAACTCTCGCAGGTCGACCAGACAGACGTTCACCTGGTCAGCCGAGAGCTCGGACAGGTGATGAAGTGAAGCTTCCACAATTTGACGTCTCTGCATCCTGATGAGCACAAAACGTTTCTGAGCTGTTTGGCTTCTAACGAACTGAATACATGATGATAAATTGTCGTTACGATGCAGCTGAAGTCTAACCGTAGAGTTCTGGTTTGACTAAATATGACTGAAAACTAACTTTCCTCATCAGTCAGCGTTTATCTTTTTAGTGATTTAAGCTCCTTTTTTTTTTGACAGAATAAAACTGTAAATTTTATATTTTACTGTAAATAATTATGTCGTATTGAACTCTTTATAGAATTAAAGGTTTGACACTAAAAATATAATAAAATAATTCAAAAAATACTAAAATGTTCTGGACTCCAACAGAACTTTATTTCAACTTTTATTCTTATTCTTATTCTTATTATTATTATTATTATTATTGTTGTTTATTTAACTGTCAATTTGTGGCTTTATTATTTTTTAATGTATTTTTTTAAATACATTTGGACTTTTTTCCGGTTTCTATTTTTTATTTTATTTTTTTAACTGAAATGTCTAAATTTTCTCATCATGTTAATATTATAATTTTTAGAATTTGATACGACATTAACACATTTTGTTTGTGTAAAATCACAGCTGCAGTTGTCAGTTTTTTATTTTTTAAAAAACCCTCTACAGTTTGGCTTTAGATTGAATTCACACATTGGGCGGTTAAAGACTTAATTTCTTCTTTTTATTCACCAGTTTGTTCCATTTCTGTCCCAGTTTAAGGTGGAAACGTCTTTTATTTTGTGAAGCTAAACCATATTTCCCTGCTTCCTGTTTTTATTTTGGTGGGATGCGTTCTTGTTCCCTGAGCTTAGCGGTTCTGTTGGTTCCTTCCTGAGATCTTCAGCTTCTTGTTGCCTTCAGATCCTCCAGAGCTGCTGTTCTACTTCCTGGTTCTCTCTGAGCCGTCTGATTGGTCAGAACAGCCCCCCTTCGCCCCCCTTCCCCTCCTGGGGGGCGCCGACCCGAAACACCGAAGAAAAGCAGAAAGAGACAAAACCCAGAGGCCTCGCTGTCAAAGTCTTTTCTTTCTTCTGCAGAGTTTGTCTTTCTGCCGCATTTGAATAATCGTCTGATTTCCATCAGTCCAGAGACAGAAACACAAAAAGCTTCGATCTGAGGAGAAAAAACTTTTCTTTCATCTCCGAGTTCTTCAGTCGCGACGCTTTATTCTGCCGGAAAACAAAAAGCGGCTCAAAGGAAAGAAAACGACGAAGATCTGAGCCTCAGACACGATGAAAGGAGCCATGAGAAGTAAAAATGTTCAGTTTGAAATAATAAAAACTCTGTCATAGACCGAAAAGAAAACAAAACAGAAAAAGACGTCGCATCGAAATCTAAAAAATAAAAATAAGATTAAATAAAAACAACAAAGAAACAGTGGACACGAAAAACTGTGAAAATATCAGAAAATATTTGTAAAATAAAGTCATTTATAGCTGATTAAACACAATAAAACTGTGATTTAATGGTCTTTATTTAAAAAAATTTAAATAAAAGAACATTTGTAAAAATCCAGATCTTTGTTGACATTATTCGAAATTTTAACCATTTTTAAAAAATATTTACCAACTTCCATTTATTTATTCATAACATTCTGATTATTTTTACATTAAATATGAGTTTAGCTTTTAAATGTTGACTCTGTTGTCAAAATCTCAGATTTATTTTCCTGAAGCGCGACTTGTTTTTGTGACGTGATGAATCTTTGATGGAAACAAACACCGATGAGTTCATTCACAGATAAATTCAGCTGAAAACAGGAAGCAGAACGTCTGAATGGAACCTGACAGTAAATACATGAAGTCATCTGACGTCAGAGGTTCTTCCAGCCGAACAATCAGAGCCAAAGATCCAGTTATTGTTGAAGCAAGAAAACCATCATCAGTGTGTCTGAGTTCAGTCATGATCCTGAAAACTGTCTGAAAGTGACAAAGAATCACTGGAAGGAGACAAAAATGACACGAAAGATAAATTAAACTGCCAAAAAAAGATGACAAATGAAAAAGAGGTGAAAAAAAGACACAAAACGACCTCAAAGATGGAAAAAGACAAAATCTGTTTCCCCAAAAACAACATGAAGGAAGCAACAGACTTTTATTTTGACAGTTTTGTTTTGCAGAAATAAAAATGTTTCCACAATTAATTAATGTAGAAAATGAACAAAGTGGTAAAAAATAAAATTCTCCAGTATGCAGGAACTTATAGAAAACAATCCCAAAGAGACACAAAACGACCACAAAGAGACACAAAACAGCCTTAAAGTGATTCAAAATCACTGCCAAGAGACAAAATAATAACAAAAATAAATTACTATAAAGAGACAAAAAACGACCAGAGGGATGAAAACAAAATGAACTAAAGTGACACAAAGACAACATTAGAGGCAGAAATTTACGACCAAAACACAGAAAACAAAGAATCACTTCCTTAAATTTACACTTTTTAGTGACACGTTAACGTTTAAAACCCAGAAATCTGATCTGCGCTCCGGTTTCGTGTTTCGTGTTCCGACTGTTTTGGTCGCCTGCAGAACGCTGCGGTTCCAAAACAAAGCGGAACGCGGTGACATCAGAGCGTGTGATTGGCTGCCGCTTCTCCTCTTTCCTTATCTGACCTTCTGCAGCCTGATAGCATCGGTGGGTTTGTGAGGCCGGACAGACCGTCTCTGTCTGCTCGCTCAGGGAGTGTCTCGCCGTCAATACGCCGCTTGTTGGGAACTTTCTCAACACTCCATAAAGCCTGTTAATGTGTGAGTGCAGCTTTACAGCTCAGGTAGTCGCACACAGGGAGGGTTTGTTTGGGCGTATCGCGGCGGACTAACAGCGTTACGGCCCATCGCTTTTTACTGCCGCTCACAAAAACACCCTGTTCAGGCCCGTTTCATTCATTCATTCATTAGCCAACGCCGCTAAACATACAGTCGCGTCGCTCTGTGAGCTTCCAGACACTGAGCTGTTCATTAGCCAGACGAGGCCTCCGTAGCGTCGCGTCCCGTCTGAATATACGCGTTTAGACATGATTTACGTTAAAAGAGAATCTGAAGCAATAAAAGGTTTTTATTGGAGGAAAACATTCTGCTTTAAATAGCGCAGAGCTAATAAATAATCCAAATTAAAAACTAGCTTCACAGCTCATTTAACATTAACTGGTACATTAGCTGTGAGCTAACAGAGCTAACATAAGCTAACAGTCCAAAGTTAGTTCAAGCTACCTACATTATCTAAACAACCATAAAACTATGCTAAGCTACATGTGAGCCAACCTTAACTAATATAGCAATGAAATGTTAGATTCAAAAAGCTACAAGCAATCAAACAACTATGAGGGCACAAAGCTATGCTAAGCTACATATGAGCTAGGCAGCACGAGATACAACATTAGCCAGTATGGTACAAAAGTATGCTAAGCTAATTGTCTTCATTTTGAAATTAGCTTTATAAAGAATAAAATCTTTTTATTAGAGGCAAAAAAAAAAACTGCTTGAAATAGCTCATAGCTAATGTAGCAATAAAGGGATTAGCTAACTGCTGGTCCACCATCTGCTGCACAAGCTACCCTTATTTTAAAACATTAACTGTTAAATTCGCTGTGAGCTAACAGCTAACATAAGCTAACAATCCAAAGTTAAGCAAAACTACCTTTGATTTCAGTTTGGCTAACAGGCTAACATAAAGTTAGAGGCACAAAGTTGACCAAACATTATTTAATAAGGCACAAAGCTATGCTAAGCTACATGTTATTCAACCATAGTTACCAAAACGCAAAGCTAACAAAATATTAGAGGCACAAACATTATCTAAACAGACATAAAACTATGCTAAGCTACATGTAATTTCAACCTTAGCTTAGCATAAGGCATCAGGCCAACATACCAATGAAGGCGCTAGGCTGCAGGAGACCCAACATTAGCTGTAGTTTATTGTTGGTAGTTGTCTGTTCTTTGTCATGTTGCGTCTCTTAGCGCTGGTGTTGTTCCTTTATAGTAAACTTTATTGTGATATTATCAATGTTTGTCTGTTTTAGTCACTTTTATCTCTTTCTAGTCAGCGTTGTGTTTATGAAAACTCATTTTTATGAAACCTTACTTTTGAAGGTGCTATGAAACTTTAATGGACTCAGAGTGTTCATGATTCTGTGTTGACGTGAAGAAAGCCGGAGGATGAAACCTGCTTTATTCCTTCACTTCCTGCTCTCTGGTGTTTCCAGTAACGTCCACCGCCGCCTTGTTTCTCACTCGGGTGTGTGTTGACTCAAAGCTTTCAGCAGCTGCATGAAGACGAAGGTGTGTTTGTGCAGCTTCACACTTTGTGTTCAGGTAAATCCTTCGGTGTCGATTTCATGGACGCAGAATAAACGTTCTCCTTTGGTATTTACAACGTTTTGCATCGTTTCCCCGAAAACAACAGCATGAAGGAAGCAGAGGAGTTTTGTTTTACCTGAATTTTGGGTTTTCTTTTGCATAAATAAGAAAATTTCCACCATAAATTGATGCAGAAATGGAAAAAATTGGTTAAAAAATTCACCAGTATGAAGAAAATGACACAAAAATGACAAAACATCTGCAAAAAGATTGAAAATGGCACCAAATGCAACACAAAATGACACAAAATCACAGCAGAGAGTCAACAAAAGGAGATAAAAAGATGCAAAATCACTGCAAAAACATGCAAAAAACAACTACAAAAGAAAACAAAGAGACACAAACTCAGAGACCAGCTGCAAACACAAACATGAACCAAGCACAGGACTTTCATTTTGCCTGAATTTTGGATTTTCTTTTGCACAATTAAAGACGTTTTTATCATAAATTGATGCAGAAAATGGTGTAAAAAATCCCCCGAAATGATGCAAAAATACCCAAAAAACACAAAACAATGACAAACAAATACACGATAGAACCAAAGTCCTCCTAGTTTGTCTCAGTTTTGTGTTTTCTCACATAAATAAAAACATTTCCACCATAAATGGAACAAATTGAATGCATGAATGAAGACTCTGATGTTCTGTAATCTCTACCTGAGTCCATGATGAGGGTCCTCATAAAGCTGTAAACACAGCCGGAGTGTTTCTACCTGTCGGCTGCTTCGTGTTCACAACAACGTTTTATTGTTTTCACACTGATTTATTTCTGAGTGTTTCATGACTTCCTGTGTTGACGCCGGTTCTGTCCGTTTGCAGCGACCTGAGCATGAACAACCTGACGGTGATGTCCGGCGGAGCGCTGAGCAACCTGCACTTCCTGGAGGAGCTGTGAGTCGCACACGCCGTCATCATCGCCTCAGACACACCTGACAATCACTCACCTGCTTCCTGTCCTCACAGCATCAGTAAAACCTGCTGCTGCCCTGAACCGTGACTGACAGGAATGTAGACGGTGGGAAAAGAACCACAGACAAACTGAAATATGTGTTTTTGTTGTTAGATTGTGGATTTTTTTGGTCGTTTTCCATTTGTTTGGGTTGTTTTATTTCCATTTGTGATCATTTTTCATCATTCTGCTGTCAAATTGTGTCTTTGTCGTAAGTTTTTATCTTAAAAAAGAGACAAAACGGTGAAAAAAAGCCACAAAGTGACTCCAATAAGACACGCAGTTATTCAAATGAGACACAAACGACCAGACAGAGGGATGAAACAACCACAAAACCACACAACATAACAATGACGAGACACAAAAATGGCTGACAAGAGACAAACAACTGCAACAAGTCACAAAACAGCTGCAAAAATATGTAAAACAGCCACAAAGAGACGTAAAATGGCTTCAAAAAGACTCGTACTGACCACTAAAACAGACCAAATAAAAGCAGAGGGTTATGATATGAGCACAACAACACAAACAGCCACAGTGAGACACAAAGCTACTGCAGGGTTCAGACTAAACACCGTCCACGTGTCAACATCAGCTGCTGGAGCCGATTCAACATCATGGACTGAGCTGAACTTTCATTCTCCTCCTTCATCATCATCGTCTCAGTCCTGAGGCGGTGATGAGCTGAGGGTGTCCCAGCGGCCGACCAGCTCGGATGTCTGCGAGGACTCGATATGTAACTCCATCTGCGCTCACCTGCCGGCGGCGGCGACGCGTCACGTATGAACGTTTGCATGACGCTGAGCCGGACTAAACGGCTCAGGTCCAGCAGAGGGAGGCTGACCTCGCCTAGACCTGAACATGACTCTGGCTGCTGTTCTGCTCTGCTGCCAGCTGTGTGTGTCTGTGTGTGTGTGTGATATTTGTCGCCGCGGCGTGAGAAACGTCACCACGGCGATAGGACACCGCAGAGGTGCATGCTGGGTACGAGCGGACTGGCTGAACTCTGCGTGGCCTCTGGAGAACATACAGGATCAGTCAGAGCTACAGCCAGCGCTGGAGTTCAGGACTCATCAGAAGATGGAGCGAGTCGCACCTTCAAGAATCATAAGAATCAGGTCCTGGATTTCATAGCTGCAGACCCAAAAGTGAAAGTAAATACATGAAGGGAAACTAGAGACAAACAAAC
>NW_007578910.1:99795-103662 GCF_000690725.1 Stegastes partitus | reverse complement strand
AAGCACGGTGGTGGCAGCGTCATGATGAAGCACGGTGGTGGCAGCATCATGATGAAGCACGGTGGTGGCAGCATCATGATGAAGCACGGTGGTGGCAGCGTCATGATGTGAACCTGATGCAGTCTGCAGGAGAACTGAGACGTGGAGAAGACTTGTTTTCCATCCAGACGATGAGCCGAAGCAAACAGCCAAAGCTCCACAGAAATGGTTTAAAGACAACAAGGTGAAGTTCTGGAGGTCCAGTCAGAGTCCAGACCTGAACAGTTCTGTTCCCTCAGGGTCCCTGTGGAACCTGACAGAGTCTGAACAGCTTCATCAGGAGAACGAGGTGAAGCTGCAGCGTCCAGATGTTCAGGCTGATCCATATGCAGTCACTTATTTTACATTTTATATTTTTAATTAATTGTAGAAATCTGTTTCAACTTTGACATAAAAGAGTCTTTTTTCATGAACTCTTGTCAAAAAAGCCAAATTAAATTGAGCGTGTCTCAGCGTGGAGCAGCGATAAAAGAGCCTTTTATAGGTTCTGTATATGAGGAGATGTGGTCCACGGACTCAGCTCCATCATCTGCACGTGTTTTTGTTCATATTGCATTTTTAGATTTAGCTGTTTCCATTAAAGTTTGCGATTTCACAACCACAGCTGGGTAAACGTCCCGCAGCCGTCCATAAAACACGTCCAGAGCTGTGGACATAACACATTTACACATGAACTCCCTCCAGCAGCATTAAACCAACAAACCCTGTGATGTTTTATGTCATGACGTGGTGGATTCCAGCCAGAAATCACTGGAGATGTACGAGGATCTCACCTCTGCCGCATTAATCTTGACTTTCTCTCTGTGTCTCAGGCGTTTGGCGGGAAACGATCTGTCCTTCATCCCCAGAGGAGCGTTCGCCGGCCTCTACAACCTCAAAGTGCTGTAAGTTGTTCTTCTACACCTGCGAGGACGTTCGCTGATGGAACACCTCAGCAGGCGTTTTACGACCGAAGCGTCCAAACAGAAGTCGTGCCGACGTTACGTCTGGACGTCCTGGGCGTTGAGAGATCTTGTTCCCGTCATTAACGTCCTCCTCCGCCGTGTTCTGCAGCTTTTTGCTTCACATACGTGTCGACGAGCAGCTGAATATACGAGCTGTCTTAAAGCGGTCCTGGTCTGACCCGACATCTGCAGGATTATTAAACCATTATCGTAGAAAAAACAAACCTCAGGCGGTTTGAGGAATCTGAGTTGAAGAGTTCTTGGTACCTGAAACCAGGTTTTTGTAGAAATGAGGAATATTCAGAGTGATGGAGCCACAAAAAGAGACGTAAACATCACTGTTGTTTGTTTGTTTGTTTGTTTGTTGACAGGATGCTTCAGAACAACCAGCTGAGGTCCGTTCCTGCCGAGGCCTTCAACAACCTGCACAACCTGCAGTCACTGTGAGACACGTTTCCTTTGATTTATGGACGTTTACCCCTTTTGCACATCTGGTTTTAATATTCTGGTTTTATTGTTTTAATGCGTACACATGCTCTGACCTCTACCGACCACAGCTCAGTGAGTTTATTATCTACAGTTGTGTTGTCTCCGTTTACTGTTAAGTTCATACACAGATGATGCACCTATTAGCTTAGCTTAAACCTAACGTTATGCTCACCTTCTGCTAACTTTAACCTGACTTCATGCTAACCTTAACCTGAACCTAACCTTCTGCTAACCTTAAGTGTAATGCTATGCTGACCTTAAGCTAACCTTAGACTAACCTTATCTTAATCCTGTGCTAACCGTAAAACAAACTTTATGCTAAGCTAAACCTAGCCTTATGCAAACTTTAATCTAACCCTATTTTACCCTTAACATAACCTTAATACTGACCTTAACTAAAACTTAATCTTATGCTATGCTAGCCCTATGTGACACCAAATGGAAGCTCATGCTAACCTTAACTTAAATCTATTCTCATGCTACTTTTAGTTTAATCTTGTCCAACCCTAACCTAAAATACAGTTTGTACCTTAATCCTGGTTAACCTTAACCTAACCTCATGCTAACCTAATTTAAACCTAGCCTTGTTCTTATTTAATCTAAACCTAACTAAATGCTATACTTAACCTAAGCTAAACCTTATTATAAATTTATCCTAACACGTTTAATGTCATGTTATGTTAACATTAACCTAACCTTATGCTAACCCTAACTCAAATGTAACCTCATGCTAACCTTAACCTATCCTTATGTAAACCCCAACTTAAGTGTAACCTCATGCTAAATTTAACTTCACACGATACTGAGTTGAACAAATGCTAACCTAATTCAACCCGGAATGTGGCCTCGTGCTAACCTTAAACAACTACATGCTAATTTGAACAAAACAATATGCTAACTTAAGCTTAAACCCAATCTTAAGGCAATGTTGTCCTGTCCTTATGCTAACCTTAGGTGTCATGCTACGCTAGCCTAAAGCTAACCCTAACCTATCCTTATTCTAATCCCATGCTAATGGTAAAACTAACTTTATGCTAAGCTAAACCTAGCCTTATGCAAACTTTAACCCTATTTTCACCGTAACATCACCTTAATACTGACCTTAAAAAAACTTGATCTTGACATTGAACATGTTTAATGTCACGTTATGCTAACCTTAACCTATCCTTACTTTAACCCCAACTTAAGCGCAACCTCATGCTAACTTGAACCTATGCTTGCGTAAACCCCAACTTAAGCGTAACCTCATGCTAAATATACCTTCACACTATACTAAGTTTAAAAAAGCTAACCTAATGCATCCCAGAATGTGACCTCATGCTAACCTTAACTACATGCTAACTTGAAGTGAACAATATGCTAACCTTAGCTGAAACTCAACCTTATGGCAACGTCTACCTGTCCTGATGCTAACCTTAGCGTCAGTGCTACCTCATGCTAACTTTACCCTCACTTTATGCTGACCTTACGCTAACCTCAACCTAATCTTTATTGACTATTTCACCTTTTGCTGATTTGTTTTTTGTCCCTAAAAGAAGGTCGAGTCTCTGTAATGCGTCCCAACAACACAACTAACACACACAGACACACACACACACACTCATCCTTTAGTCTCATTTTACTCTGCTGTGGTGGAAAGGAATCTGCACAAACACACACAGACACACACTCAGCCTGTTACATTAACGCATGCAGCGCAGACAGTGTGTTCTCTCAGCCTGATAACACACAGTAATTATACTGAAACTGTACCTGTGTTGTGTGTCTGTGTGTGTCTGTGTGTGTCTTTGTGCGTGTTGTGTGTCTGTGTGTAGATAAGGGTATAAGAATGGAGACGTCTGAGTCTTTCTTTTGGTCTAAGGTCTCTTCTCTCATTTATCTGATGGACGATTATGTGAAGTCCCATCCCTGTCTTCCCTCAGTGGAGGTGAACAGAGGAACTATTGTTAGGACGGACAGACAGTTTGCAGACGGACGGACGGACAGCTCCATGTCTTTGCGTCTCCAGAACACGCATGTTTGCGTTGCATGACCTGAAGCAGAGCTGTGAGTTTCCTCCCCGAAGCCAAGATTCACCAAAAAGGAAAGTGAGCGTTAAATCAAAATTAAAATTCGCCACAACTGAGAGTCGCGGCGTCTATAAAAGTCTTCACACCCCTTGAAAGTTTTTCCTTTTATTGCGTCGCACGGTCAATTTAATTTGATTTTTTTTAGACAAGAATTCCCCAGTGGGAGTTTTCCACGTCGAAGTGAAAACAGATTTCTACAAAGTGAAGTCAATTAATTAAAACTATAAAATGTAAAGTAAGTGATTGCGTCAGTATTCACTTCCTCTACAGTCGGTGTTTATTAGATGAACCTTCAGCTCCATCATGGTCCTGTTGGTCTCCATCAG
>NW_007578910.1:91841-99443 GCF_000690725.1 Stegastes partitus | reverse complement strand
TCATGATGCTGCCACCACCGTGCTTCGTCATGATGCTGCCACCACCGTGCTTCATCATGATGATGCCACCACCGTGCTTCCATGTGTTTGGTGTCACTAAGCATTGCATATAGTCTGAAAAGCTCCATTCTGGTCTCCTCAGACCAAAGAACCTTCTTCCAGGTGACTCCAGAGTCTCCACATGTCTTCTGCTGAACTCTGGTCCAGATTTAATCTGAGCTTTTTCCAACAGAGTCTTTCTCTTTGTCTCCATAAAGCTTTGATGGTGAAGAACAGACAGTTGTTTGAACAGTCTCTAACATCTCAGCTGCTGAAGCTGGAAACTCCTTCAGAGGAGTCATAGGAGTCTTGATGGCCTCCTTTACTAGTCTCCTTCTAGTAACTCCTTCAGAGGAGTCATAGGAGTCTACAAAACAGAACCAAAACCAAACTAGCCGGTTACAGCTAATTATATCGATGTAGTTCAGCCTAATTGACTCAGTCAAGAATCCCTTTGACCTGCATCACGGTGGACTTTCAGGCCACCTAACAGTAGCTTACGTACAACTTTATCTCGAGGTTCCACAACTTTTATGTCTACTGACCAAAATGAGGTGTTTTTCCTGGGAGAGGACGGAACCCTGCTGAATGTGTTCCCCTCAATATTCAAACTAAATCCCTATTCTCTTTTTTTTCCATTAATCACGTCTTAATTTTGACTATAAATGCCTGTTTTATTTATTTTTTTACTTTTATTAAGTGGATTTAATTCTTTGTCATGGCCGGCAGCTCCAGAGTGTGTTGGCTTTGACTGACACCAGCTCCTCCTGAACTCACAAGTCTTGGCTCATTAAAATGCTTGGGTTTGGCCTGAGTGCCCGCCGGCTGGTCGAGTGGTTCTCCAGCCGCCTGCCGATCATTCCTCTGCTGCTCAGACACTTGATTTCTAATGTTCCTCTCAAACAGCCTCAAAGTGAAGTGAAGGATGTCGATTTGTACGCCGAGCGCTCGACAGAAATGCTTCTCCTGTACGAATTAGAGAAGTAGACGTGTTCTGTCGGTTTGCTTGTTGTTTTCAGACACAATTTTTATTATACAACAAAAACAAAACATGGAATCAGGTATTTATTTGTGTAATAATCATAATAAAAATTGTGCTAATTCTTAGTGGAAGCACATAAATAAAGAAGAACAAGGGGCCCAGGATGGAGCCTTGGGGAACTCCACAGGTCAGACGGTCACTGATGATGACTGAATGTGGTCTTCATTCAATATATCACTAGGATTCATAAGAAACCCAAAATGTAGATCCTGAGGTTTTAATTGGGATTTAGTTCATCAGAATTAATACCTTAAGGCCAAAGTTATTGTCACTTTGGTGCTTTAATGTGTGAGTTATTTGTAATTTTGTGCTCAAATATCTGTTTTTGGGCCATTTTAATACTTGAACATCAAGTTTATTGTTACTTTTGTGTTTGAATATCCAATTTTTGACACTTGAGGGCACTAATGATGAATATATTTGTACTTTTGTGCTTTTATGTCCATGTTGTTGACAATTTAGTGTGTTAACGTCAAAGTTATTGTTGCTTTTAAGCTTTAAAGTCGGGTTTTTGGCACTCTGATGCAGTCATATTCAGGTTTTTGACATTTTTTTACATAAATTTCCAGGTTTTGTTTAGATGCGAGCTTATAGATGTATAAAGAGCAGACAAGTCATACTTCACCATCTTTTCTACCAGTTACATAGGAGTAAAACCAGTTGCCACATTCCCAGTCTGCAGCTACTGAATGTACAAACAGCTGGTTGATGTGAAGCTAAACTCAGCGTTTTTTTTGTCTCTACAGCCGTCTGGACGCCAACCACATCTCCAGCGTTCCCGTTGGCTGTTTCTCCGGCCTGCGTTCGCTCCGCCACCTCTGGTTGGACGATAACTCCCTGACGGAGGTGCCGGTGGAGGCTCTGAGCGAGCTGCCCGCCCTGCAGGCCATGACGCTCGCCCTCAACCACATCGGCCACGTCCCCGACCACGCCTTCAGCAGGCTGGGCCGCCTCGTGGTGCTGTACGTCCACTAAAAACACTTCATTTATTCACAAACATTCCCCAAAATGTCCTAAAACTCAACTATTCAACGAGGAAACTGAACCGGTTGGTTTTAACGCAGCACACTGCAAACCAAGGATGTTCCTTTTTGAAATGGTGCCAAATGTCTAATATTAAAACAGACATAAATATCCTTAAAGTGAGCCCACATGACTGTATTCACCAGAACCTGAAGGTCACTGCAGTCATAAAACAAATAAATTATGAACTCCAGACACATAAAACTTGAATTTCTGTCTCTTGTAATCAGTTTAATCTTAAAGTCTTTGATTTTGTCGCTTCGTAAACACAGTAAATTAAGCGTGTGTCTTAAACCGTCTTTAAAGTGACGTGAGTTAATAATAACTCAACACCTCGGTTCGACTTATCTTTATTGCATCGCGTAAAAACACATTCGGCTCCTCTGTCGGCAGATTTATGGATCCTGTGTTGGTAAAGTGGATCCACAAATCAGCTGCAGCGTTTGGACTCATGCAGGCTGTCGACGAGCTACTTCTTCTGCAAAAAGACAAAAACAAAAACAGACCAAATGAGCAGAGATTGTCTTCAGGCTTCCGTCTCTTTGTTCCTTTATGTCTAAGTTCATTGATTAAATGATTCTTATTGCTTATTTATTTCATAGATTTTTTGTTTGTTCACATTCTTTAATGTCATTTTTATCATTTTTGTCCTGAAATGTTTAAACAACAACACGTTAGGAGAAAGATTTCAAAGTCTTGTTTGTCAGTAGATACAATACGTTAGCTGGTTAGCCCGTATGCTAACGTAGTTAGCCACTAAATTAGCTTTTTTAGCCTGTAAATGAGCTATTTCAATAATCAGTCAGCCTGCACGTCAGCATGTTGGTTTGTTAGTTAATTAGAAAGGAAGCTACCCATGTTAGGCGTTTAGTTAGCATTAACAAAGCTAATGCTATGTTGGTGAATTGGTTAGTTGTCTTATTTACCACCCTGAAGGCTGGCTAGCATTAAAATAGCCAGTAGCTTTGGTTCTTGCTTAGCTAGTTGGTTAACATGTAATTTAGCAATGAAGTTGAGTCTGTTTATTAGCAATGATTTAACCCTAAAGATAGTTGGTTAGCAGTAAGTTAGCCACAAAAGCGAGTCAGTAAGTTAGCAGTAACTTTGGCAGGCTAGTTGCTTGGTGAGCATTAATTTGTTTGTAAAGATAGTTGGTTAGTAGTAGTTAAGTTGTGAAGGTTTGCCAGTTTGTTAGCAGGAAGTTGGTGGTTAGTCAGTTTATTAGTTGTGAGTTAGCCTTAAAGTTTCGCCAGTTGGTCAACAGCAAGCTAGCTTTGATGGTTAGCAGTCAGCTAGCATTAGAAGTAAGTGGCTGGGTTAGCCGTACGTTTGACCTGAAGGTAGTTGTTAAGTCGTAAGTCAGCCCCGAAAGTTGGTCAGTTAGTTTGCATCAAGTTAGCCAGATTAGTTTCTTGGTTAGCAATTGGGTTTCCAGATTAATTTGCCTGTAGGTTAGTCTGATGGTTAGCAGTAATTTAGCTGAGAAGGTAGTCAGCTAGCATTGGGTGTGCCATAAAGGTTAGTTATTTGGTTATCTACAAGTTTCCAGTGAGTAAGCTCATCAGTCGGTTAGCAGTGAGTTAGCCTTGACGGTTAGTCAGTTGGATTAGTTTTGTTGGTTAGCTATTTGACTTTCAGTTAAATTAGCAAGTAGGTTAGTCTGTTGGGTAGCAGTAAGTTAGCCTTGAAGGTTAGTCAGTTGGTTACTTATTTGATTTACCAATAAATTAGCAACTCAGGTTAGTCAGTGGGTTAGCAACAGGGTAGCTAGTTGCTCAGCTATCTGTTTTGCCAGCAAGTTAACATCAGCTAGCAGTATGTTAGTTAACATGTGTGTTACCTGGAAGTGAATAAGTTAATCATTTGGTTAGCAGTAGGTTAGCTTGTTAGTGATTTGGTCGGCCATTTTGTTTTCCACCTGCCAGTAGCTTCGTTAGTAGCTAGTAGGTTAAACCACGTTGAGTTAGTTTTTATGAGTCAGACACAGGGCTCATGAATGAGTAAATATTAGTTAGTAAGTTAATTAACTAACTAACTAACTAACTAACTAACTAACTAACTAACTAATTAACCAGGTCAGTGAATCCTAAACTAAAATCAAGTTTAAACTGATTTACGTTGAATTTCTGGTTCATACATCTGGATTTAATTCATTTGAACTCTTTGTGTTGACAGAAACATTTTTAGATTTTCTGGTTGATGTTTTTGTTTTTACCATCGTGTGTGTGTGTGTGTGTGTGCGCGCGTGTGTGTGTGTGTGTGTGTGTGTGTGTCCGTTGCTAGGCGCCGCGGCTGCATTAAGTGTAACCGTGGCAGCGACTGTCCCTGTCCGTCTGTATTAACTGGGTAATAACATGCAGGCCGAGTGTTTGTGTGTGTGCGACGGCATTCAGCGCGGCGGCATTGAAGTCCGCTGTCACTTCTTTTGTCCAATCGGCTTGAAGCTAATTTGCATGAAATTACCAGAAGAAGAAAAAAAAAAAAACCTTCTTGAGAGGCCCCGGGGCCCCTTTTTAAAGCGACACACACACCCGGCCTTTGTCTGCTTCATTAGTCCATCAGTCTCTCTCTTCTCTCTCCGCAGGCATCTCAACAACAATAGGATCGTTTCCATGGGAACGAGCTGCTTCCACGGACTCCACAGTCTGGAGACGCTGTGAGTTTCGGTGTTTGCGGAGGGTTGAGCCGGGGTCAGGGTGAAGAGTTTGGGGACCAGAGAGGCGACTTTAACGCAAAGGCTTTTTTTAGCTGATCTGCTTTGTTAGTGGCCGGAGTCGTTAGCCTAGCTTAGCATAAAGACTGGGAACAGGGGGAAACTGTTAGCATCCATCACAACAAGAAAACAACACCTACAAGTCTGGTTTAACAGGAAACAGCAAGAAAATATTAGAAGGTCAGTTTACTCACCTGCACGGCTGCTGTCAGTGTTAATAATCAACTTAATTGATTTCTTATTGATGCTACAACATACGTTCATGCTGGTGTTAAAATAAGTTAATTAGGACTTTCTAATCATGAGATGCTCAACATTCACTGAAACAGCTGGAAGCAACGAGTCAGAGCCCAATCTGACCTGTTTATGTGGTTTTTATTGCAGAGAAGTTTTGTTTTTATGGACATTTCAGTTCTCTGGGATGTTTTTGGACCAGTGTCGGAGCTAAAACGTGTAAAAATCACTTCACACAACTTGAACTACGTCCCTGCACGTCTCCATCCGTTAACATCAGACTCGTGTTTAAAGTGAAATGTTTCTACATCCGACCAGTGAAGTCACTTTCAGACCTTCTGTCCTTTATTCTGACGGCATCAGAAGGTTTCATAAGTAAATAATAAAAATCGATAAAGCTGTAAAAGTCGTGGACGTCGATAAAAGTCTGGACGTCGTCTTAATGGATGACTGATCTTCTGGGAAGATATTTGAGGATGTTTTCCGCATTTCAGTGTCAATATTGGTTCACAGAGAGCAAAAGACGTGGATTGAAAATCACAGAACTCCTTTTTGATCGACTCTATTACATCCTACACACTGAAATATCCACAAAACCAAACTGATGAAGGCAGCGACTAGAACAGGTCAGAATCCTGGGACTGGGTCGTTCTTCCTCTGAGTTTATTAACCCTCTGAATTCTGAGCAGCTTCTGGGCGTCACATGTTGAATTTTTCTTCACTGTGGGATCATTTTTCTCTGCAATATGAAGTCCTGAGAGAGCTCAGAGCAGAATGACAGACGTCTGAAATAAGGAAAAAACGTAATTTTTAAAAACAAGAAACAACTGAAGTCAACCTGCCCAAGTGTCCACAGGTGTGACCAACACTCTCTCCATGTTATATGTATATTTTACTACATTTTGTTATATTTTAATCTGTTTAAATACTCGTCTGCTTTCTGCTTTGTGTAAACACTGCCTGCATTTCATCTGAAAAACGAAAAAAAGAATTTTCGTAACTGTGCTGTTGGTCGTAGCTAAATCGTTAACAACTTCACCGTTGCATCAAAAAACACAGAATTATTTGTTTTTTCCAGAATCCGTTTGGAGCAAACTGCTGATTTTTGGCGCATTTTTTAGTCGAGACACGTAGAATAAATATCGTTTTTAACTTTACAGCTCAGAGACTGTGTTGCTCGGTTTTTAACGTTTCCAGCTCTGATAAATGGCGTCATTTTAGCGATTTTTTAAAAGTGAAACTTACATTTTAAACCTACTTTGTTCGGCATCATCACACAGCTGATGTTAAAAAGCTCTTTAACGGCAGAAAGAAATGCAGGAATGTCCGATTTTTCAGAGAAATGCTTCCAGAAAACGCCTAAAATAACGACCAGACGGAGGTTCTTCACCTACTGGAGGCCAAACCGGTGGATTCTTCCTCCGCCGGTTAGCATGAGAGGAGGTTTTCCAGGATGCTGGCTGCAGACAGAGCAGATTAACCTGCATGAACTGTGTGTGAGTGTGAAATGTGAGGAATGTGTGTGTGCATGGAAGTGTTTCTGTTTTGTCAGTCAACCAGAGCGGCAGGTTTAAACACACAAACACACACACGGCGGCGCTGTGTGTGGCCCCTATGCTAATCATAATTACTATTCATGCGCCATGTGTTTGTGTGTACCTGCGCCATCAGCAATAATAAACCGCGGTCCACCCGAGAGCTGCAAACACAAACACGCCGACGGACGGGACGGAAACGAAAACAGGAAGAAGAAGAACGTAGATTAATACAAACATCTCGGTCCAGACTTGAAAGAAAACACGTCCGGGTTTTTAGGGGCGCTGACGTCACCGAGCCGTTTGGCCGAATTAGCATCTCCTGGTTCCAGTAAGTGACGGAGGCGGCGGTCGAGGAGGAAAACCCGAATCCAGCTTTCAAAACATCTCCACAGAAAACCTCGGAGGCGGTTTGTGGGGAACGCAAGAACCCAAGAACCTCCGACCGACACCTGCCGGAACCGGAGCAGCGCCTCGGAGGATCGTTTTCAGAGTCGCACATCAGAAGAAGAAACGATTATTCATGAAAAACTGGTTTTAAAGGACGATTCTGGTTGATTTAGGCCTCAGTGGGTCCATTTAATGCAACCAAACCTCCACAAAATCACATTTACATGCAACGATTTGAAATAAACGGATCATATTTATTAGCAGGGCGTCACTGATAAGTTTCTAATCGACCTGTTTAGCTTTTATTTTACAGCTTTAATGGTAAACATGGAAGCAGTTTGTCATTATGGACGATTTTATGCGTTTTTGGTGCCATTTTGTACAAATTTCAAGTCATTTTGGGCAATTTATGACACATTTTGCACAAACTTCTCCTTATTTTGGACAAATTTTCAGTCACTTTGGACAAAAAAGTCCATCCTCCTGGATCAATGAATAAACGCAGCATGGATCAGAACCAGAGAACAGAGGAGCCAGTTGTTGGAGATACATCCAGCTGATGGTGGAACATCTTTCTACTGATGGTGGAACATCTTTCTACAGATGATGGTGGAACATCTTTCTAC
>NW_007578910.1:76351-91459 GCF_000690725.1 Stegastes partitus | reverse complement strand
TTAGAAGAAAATCCAACCTTTATCAATAAATAACTGCAAATGTAAGACATTCCTGAGCTTCTCTCTCCTTCTTCATGGTTTTATGTGTTTCCACTGAGTTGCAGGACTTTATATTGCAGAGAAACATGAACCACAGCGAGGAGAAATGAGACGGGAGTTAAAAACGCCTCTCAGGCGACACTTCTAGGGTTTAAGATGCTCGAACTCAGTGTGGATTATTTTAGTGTCCAACGTCTGTTTGCTGCGTTTTGTTTTAAAGCACAAACTTAGAATAAAAAGCAGGTGGATGGTGTCAGACATGAACCGGACCGTTCCCTGATCCGCTGATACTCGTCCTGTTGAACCCAATCAACAAACAGCACAGCTTCCAATACGACTCGACAGAAACCGAGACGTTCCCCTCTGAACCCTAAATCGTCCAATCAGAGGCCTCCCTGCTCCATCAATAGCAGCTTGGGAAAGCAGAAACCAGCTATTGTTGTTACCAATCAAACGCTCATGGACTCACACACTCAGAACCAGACTGAAGCAATTTCAATTTAATGGTATTTTCACAATGTGGCAGCTTCATTCCACTCGCAGCATATCTGTGTGTGCGTAATAGCCACCTGCATCCCAGAGATGGATGTGAGGACCTAATTGAAGCCATGTGTGGACTCGAGGAATGCTCTAGTCTCTGCTGGTGATGAAAGAGAACCGGGAACGAGGGAGGAACCGTTAAATGTTTCTTTAATAAACTTAAAGGACGGAAAAAGGATTAAGCTAAACATCGAGCTCGAAACGCAAACATTTACATGAAACGCTTTCCCAGTCCGACACCAACGTTCCCACAGCGCCGTAAAGATCGCCCTTTCCAGGATACGCCGACGCACTCCCCGTGTACAGCTGATGCTCCCAGTTTAAAGCTGTGTTACCAGTCTGAGACACAGTGTTCCCAGTATAGAGGTCACAGTACCTGGTCTAGACCTGAACACTCCCCATAAGATCCAGTGTTCCCAATCTAGAGCTGACATTACCTGATCTAGAGATAAAGATTTCCTGTTTAGAACTGGTATAACCAGTCTACATGTATTATACTTTACGTATTGTAGCGACAGGTGGTCAAATTTGCTATTGGATACCCGACAACGACTGAATACTCGGATATTCGGGTCCAGCTCTAGT
The DNA here is from genome assembly GCF_000690725.1 of Stegastes partitus. Taxonomy (NCBI): domain Eukaryota; kingdom Metazoa; phylum Chordata; class Actinopteri; family Pomacentridae; genus Stegastes; species Stegastes partitus. The sequence continues at coordinate 90,295 of NW_007578910.1, read as the reverse complement.
ATTGAGTCAATGCTAGTCACAGTTTAGAGGTTTGTTTTCTTTCCTGGTGTTGAACTTTTCTGGTCTAAAGCTAACCGTTGCCAGTTTAATGCCAGCTTTTTCCCATTTACGGTTCCGAGTCACTTTTAGAAGTCAAAATCTTACATTTTCAATTAGACGAAGCAGGTTTTGAAGATATATTTATCGATTATCAACCAACAACTTTTATTTGCAGCTTGTAATTCAGAATTTTGGTTTCACATGTAAACGAACTGTCGGCCTCCTCGCAGCAGGGGGCGCTGCTGCTCAGACGCTCCATAATGAACTCTGTCTCTTCCTTCAGGGATTTGAACTACAACAGCCTGGTGGAGTTTCCTACGGCCATCCGGTCGCTGAGTCACCTCAAGGAGCTGTGAGTCCGACCGAAAAATGATCCTTAAATTAGCGAACGTTAGCATGAGCTGCTAACTCTGTTCAGGCTCCTCATCGTCTGGTGTTGGTTTGATTTTTCTAAGTGTGACTTCTACGTAGAATCAATATGTGTAGATGCTCGTTGGTGATTTGTTTTGTCTTTCTGCGTAGTGGTTTCCATAGCAACAACATCCAGTCCATCCCAGAACACGCCTTCACCGGAAACCCGTCGCTGATCACCATGTAGGTACCAACACCAGGAAACGAACCAAACAGAAACGACGGTCTGACGAATGTTTTAAACTTGTTTTACATTTTTAAAGATGAATTCTGTTTTTACATTTTTTGGTCTTTTTAAGGTTTTTTGGTTTAAAATCTCACCGTAGAACCATTTTTGCTCCTTTTAACTCCATTCTGCAGCAGCTATGTGTAGTTTATAATCAATATATTACTGTCTAAGTTTAATAACCAATGCTTAAGCATCACAGAACAGAAGTTTGTGGCTTAAATTAAAGAAATCTTTACATTTAAATGTATAAATGACTTCAGTTGTTTGTGTGGTTGAACTACATGCTGTTGAATGTGCAATTTGTTTCTGAAAAAAATGGCTTAAATTGGTTTGAATGTGCATTTTATTGGTTTATGTTTAGCATGAAAACCGTCTCTGAGTTTTCTTTTCTCTACAAAAGTTGGTGAAGCTTTGGTGAAAGAAAATCATTTTAAATGGCCTGAAATGTGCTTTTCATTAAAAAAAACAAAAGCAGAAGCAAGATTACAGGATCATTTTATTATTAAAGACCAACAGCAGCACGTATAAACTTCTAATTCTTCATATTTGTAGTTTAAAAGCTGCTCATGTTTCTGTTAGTTGTTGAAAACGAGCAACTTGTTCAGTCTGTAGATGAACTGTGGACCTCCGGCCAGCAGGGGGCGCTGCAGGGACAGCAAATGGCGATATCGGTGAATAAAAATCAAACAGTTCTGTGCAGAAGTTTTAGAGACTAAAAGTGAAGGATGCTTTAAAAATGACATCATGGATTTTTTTTATTTATAGTTTCCTTCATAAAAAGTGCAGAAAACAGAAAAAGATTCAGATCAATATTCGCTTTAATCACAAATTTAAAACTTTTCCTTGACGTAAACGCAACGTAGAACTGAACGAAGGAATAATTTAGAACCAAAGATCCTCCTGTGTTGGTTTTAAAGCTGCTTCTGTTCCTGTTTTCAGATTCTTCTACGACAACCCGATCCAGTCCGTCGGACGTTCGGCGTTTCAGAACCTGCCGGAGCTTCGGACGCTGTGAGGAACACCAGAGATCAGTCCTTCTGGGGCTCGATTTCACTTTTAAACACACATTTATATCAGATGTTTTATTTCACACGAACCCTCTGGACCACAAAACCTGCCGGCGGCTTAGAAAGATGTTTAATTTAAAAAAAACGCCAAATTCACACAATTTATCAGCCAGAAGCTGTACAGGCAGAAAGAATTGTTGGATTTTTAGCTTCCTGATGCTTCATGTGTGATCTGAGAATCATGTTCACTTTATTCTATGTTTTATTTAACAGTTTGCAAAATAAACCTTTTTGCACAAAACAGATTCTTTAAAAAACAACCTGCTTTACAAAACTTCAAAGCCACGACGGACAAATTTAAACTTTTATTCCCTCATTTATCCAAACATTCACTCACAGCTTCAGTGTCACAGGAACAATTTTTCCTTAAATGTTGCGTAAATTTACAAAAACTTCTGTTTTTATGGAAAGACGACGAAAACTTTTAGGTTCTTGTTCCGGTGTTGGTACCACCTGATGATCTGAACTCAACATTATTGTCCACATGTGATTTTACACACTGCAGATATTTAACTTTTTCCTTTTTGTTCCTGTCTTTGTCTCCTTTGTGCTCTGAGGAAACACTTCCTGCAGCTAAACAACATTTTCAGAACGTGTTTTGTGCAAATGGTTGATTTTTTTTGTAAAGTTTTTGCAACTTGATTTTTTGTTTTCAGGTTTTCTTTAATTTAAAACACATCCACAGTGAAGGAAAACGAGACCAAACATCCAGAACCTGCTGCCTTTAGTTCAGAACTTCAGGTTTTCTGAAGCGGGTCATTTGATTCTGAGCTCACAGAGAAGCTGAAGTTCAGCGGACGGTGATCCAGTAATTAGCCGGAGCCTCGTTAAGTCTAATGACACCAAGAATGCGACGAACTGACCAGAAGCTGCCTCATGTTCCTCCTGAATCAGCTGTTTTATTTCTGTCAGGTCTCTGAACGGAGCCGCGGATCTCACCGAGTTTCCAGACCTGACGGGAACCAGGAGCCTGGAGAGTCTGTGAGTTTAATCCGTTATTGTGCTGGACTCGGTTTCCCGCCTCCTCCTCCCTCCTTGTTGTGACCCACTTTCTGGTGTCATAATAAACACCTTCGCTGTGTTTGTTTTCCATCTGAGCCGAGTTCAGCGCGTTAAACGGTAACTTCACGTCTAATCGGTAGCTGGAAATAAAAACTCCAGCATTCCTCCACTCGGCTCGTTTCAGTCCAAACTCATCACATTAATCGGTTCTGTTCGGTCAAACGTTTCCATATTAACATTTTATTTCTAACTCGCACCAAAAACAAAGAACTTTATCACTTTTTGTGTTTTCCTTGACTGTATGTGAACAGTTTCCACCTTAATACATCTTAAAGGCACCTGAACACACCATAATACAATCTAACACATTTTTGATGTCCCTGAACGCACCATGATACAATCTAATACACTTTTGATGTCCCTGAACGCACCATGATGTGTCTAAAAAAGCCTTCACAATGTCACCATCTAATACACATGCATTTATCCCAACAGCTGACCATATTTCATGAACCTGAACGCATCAGAATAAGCCCTAAATACGCCGTTATAAGTCTTTGTTGTACCTGAACACACCGTTATTCGGCTTTCATATGAAACTGCACTTGAACGCATCATGATAAACTCCTCTCACACGTCGTCTTTGTGTTTTCAGAACCATCACTGGAGCTCGGATCACGTCTTTGCCCGGTTCGGTTTGTGAGCAGCTTCCAAACCTGCAGCTGCTGTGAGTCGAACACGAACAAACGCCGCCGCAGTCCAGCACTGATGAAAATAAACTAGAATAAACAGATTAAAGGAAAAACAACTGTGAAAATATCAGCAAAGATCTGGGGTTTATTTTTGTTTTTTAAAAAAAGGTATTTTAAACAGATTTTTAAGACACTAACCTGTAATTTTACAGTCAAATGGTTTAATAGGACAAATTTCTTTGAGTTCGATGTGAACGTTCACGTTTTTGGTCTTTTTTTCTTTAACAGTCAACTTGTAAATCTGTGCTTTTTTATGTGATTTTACAAGAAATTATCTGTGAATTAATAAAACTGTCAAACATCTGTAAAACAACAGTAAACTGTTTAAAACTAGAGATAAAACACGTTATTTTTTAGTGTTTTCTGTGAGCTCTTGTGATGCGTTCAGTGTGTGTAGGACTCCTTCAGCGCTGACAGCTCTCTGTCTCTGCAGCGACCTCTCCTATAACCAGATCCAGACTCTTCCCAGCTTCTCGGCCTGTGAGAGCATCCAGAAGATGTGAGTCTTATCTCCGCTCCACTTTTAATTAAACTTTATTCCTCTTCGCTCAGATGCGACTCGTTTCCGACCCGTAAAGCGCCGCTGTTGAATCCGCGGTTGCCACGGCAACCGGTAAAGTGCAGCCAGCTGTGCGTTTTGGGAATAATTAGCGCCGTTGTCGTCTGTTTCTGACCAATCAGGTCGCTCGGAAGGAAAAAAGAGAGAAACTCGCCGTGAAGCCGAATTTTGATTAAAGTGATGTCATGGAAATAGATACGTGTTTGTCTGCATCTGTGAGGACCGAGGAGAGTCTGAAACCCCCGTGTGTGTGTGTGTGTGTGTGTGTGTGTGTGTGTTTCAGTGACCTGCATCATAATGAGATCGAGGACGTTGAGGAGAACACTTTCGCCGGTCTGATGTCGCTTCGTTCGCTGTAAGAACACACACACACACACACACACACACACACACACACACACACCATGCAGGCGGTCCGGAGACGCCCCTCTAAGTGCTGCCAGACTCTGGTCCAGGTGGTCTGCAGGTCGATCGACAGGTACAATGTCAGAGTTTGGCTCAGAGTCAGCAAAGTACCATGTACTTAAACACACCGTAATACACCTTTAATGCACCTGAACACTGTACTATACATTTGAGCACCTGAACGCATCGTAATGTATTTTTTATTCATTTAAACGCACAAAAATACAGCTTTAATGTACCTGAACACATCATAGTATGTATTTGATTTACTTAAACACATCACAGTGTACTTTTAATGCACTTAAACGCAACATGACACACTTTTGATGCACCTGAATGCACTATTATAGACATTCCATGCACCTGAACACATCACAGTGTACTTTTAATGCACTTAAACACACCTTAATACACCTTTAAAACACCTGAACAGACCATAAGATGCCAGTAATGTACCTGAACTCACCACAATGCACCTTTTAAAGCACCTGAACGCATCATAATGTATTTTTTATGCACTTCAGCACACAGTGATACATTTTTAATGTACCTGAACGTACCATAACACATCTTTTCTGTATTTAAGCATAACACAGTGCACCTATAAATCACCTGAACACACCATAATATATATTTGATACACCTGAACGCGTCATAAGATACCTTTTATGTACTTAAACACACAATAATTCACCTTTAAAACACTTGAACACACCATAATATACAAGTAATGTACCTAAAGTTACCACGATACACATTCGATACACCTGAACGTATCATAATACACTTTTTATGCACTTAAACTCATAATAATACATTTTTAAAGCACCTGAACACACCATAATACATCTTTTCTGCACTTAAACACATCTTAATACCTTTAAGGCACCTGAACTCACCATAAAACCTCCAGCAGAGGTAACAGTTCTGGCTGTAGTAGCGATGCTCGGCGGCGCCCCCCACAGGTCACGTGGAGCCGCGTCACGGTGAAGTTCTGCCTCCGTGAACGCTGTGATGAACTTTCTGATCGTATTACAGACGTAAGAGCATTAAACACACGCGTTCTTTCATCCCGGGATTAGAAACAAAGAGCGGCTGTTACGCCAGGAGCCGCGGTGCTTTCACTGTAATCCGAAATAACAGAACCACACAGTCGCTGGGAGATTAAACCTCGCAGCGCTGGAGCGAGAACACGAGTCCTGTTTTAGAACGTTCACTTTATAAAGAATAAATAGATAAACGTGTCAATAAAAAGGCAGATTTTAATATTTTACCTGCCAGCTGCTGTTTCCTCTCTGACTTATTTTCTTTATTTGTGTGTTTGTTTACTTGAATTTAAGCCTCAAAAAACTTTTATTTCATGTTATAATCAAATAATATGATGAAGAACAAGCTGCACACAACATCTGCTGTTTAATGTCATTGTTTGTTTAATTTAATTTGATGTTTTTATGAATTAAATGCTTACAGTGCTGTTGTAATGAACTCTGTCTGGTTATTTGTTGTTTTTGTTGCAGCGACTTGTCCTGGAACCGGCTGACGTCCGTCAAGCCGAACTCGTTCTCGGCTCTTCCTGCTTTGAACAAACTGTGAGTTTCTGCTGTCGGAGTAAAATCTGTTTCTGGTTTAAGCTGCTGTTTGGTTTCAGCACAAACGTCCAAACTGGAGCTGAAAAATGGAAAATAATCAAATATTACATTTCACTAGATGGTTATTGATCATTTTTACTGATGTTTGATGCACCTGAACACAACACACCGTATGTCTTTAATACACCTGAACATACAATAACATACTTTTATTGTAACTGAACACACCTTATTATCACTAGAATGTTCCTGAACATAACTTTTAATGCACCTGAACACAACATAAGACATTTTTAATGCACCTGAACACACCATATTACATCTGTAATGCACTTAACCAAACAATAATATGCATTTGTTGCACCTGAATGCACCATAATGCATTTTTATTGTTGCTGAACACACCATATTACACCTATAATGACCCTGAATGCAACTTTTAATGACCCTGAACACACCATAATTCATTTTAAGGTATCTAAAGACACTAAAAACACTATAATACACGTTTAATGCACTTGAATGCACCATAATAGACATGTTGGTTGTTGTCTGTGGATTCTAGGAGCTCGTGTTTGTTCATGTTTCTCTCCTCGTTCTCTCTGCAGCGACCTGTCGTCCAATCAGCTGTCGTCTCTGCCCCTGATTGGCCTGCAGAGCCTGACTCACCTGCGATTGGCCGGAAACGATCAGCTGATGGAGCTGATTCCTCGGGAGGAGCTTCCCCGGGTCAGGTGAGCGCCGGCGGACGTCTGGTTGTAGATCGGCAGCTGGTTTGTGGAGTCCTCCAGCGTTGTGTTTGTGTTCCAGGGTGATGGAGCTTCCCTTCGCCTTCCAGTGCTGCGCCTTCGTGTCCTGCGACCGGCGAGGAGGAGCTCCGTCCTGGGAGAGAGACGAGGCCGAGTCGGCCGGAAGAGACGCCGCCGCCGGCTTCTCCAGTCAAGGTTCAGCCTCACGATGAAGCCGTTTAACCTGCAAACTGGTTGATGAAGTTTTTATTCACTGAGCCTCAACGTGAAGCTGCAGAAGAACCAGAAGTCTTCAAACATCTTCTCTGAATTATTTCTAGTGAACGCTGAACTGATCAGCTGCATCATTTAAGTCGATTAGGAGTTAGTTTTACCTGCGTGTACAGATGGACCAGCCCTCTTCAGGAGCACTCATCTAAATGAATTCATCTGAATGCTGTGACTTTATCGGTCTTCTCTCTCTGCAGTCGATCAGGACTGGGAGGATTTCCTGATGGAGTTTGAGGACGAACCCAAACCTCAGCACTCGGTTCACTGCAGCCCGACGCCAGGTAACAAAACCCAGCAGCTCTGAAGGTCATAGACATGGTTCCTACATTACTGCTGCCCTCCTGCCTTGAAGCCATTTTCAGGGTTCAGTATCTCCAGAAATCAAACTCCAGCAGCCATGAAATGTGGTGACAACACAGACAGAAGAGTTTCAAACAGATCAGAATGACTGAATGGATCCAACAGAGGACACATGTTTAATTATTGAACCCTGAAATATGGATGGATCCATGTTTCTACTAAAATCCAGCCTTTGGTCAACATTTCACTAAAGATGACTTGAGTTTCGTCCCAAATGACTTGAAACTTGTCCAAAATGGTGCAAAATTTGTTCAAAGATTTGTCCAACATGACAATAATGAGCATTAATGGTTGTTGAAAATGGAACAAAGTGTAAGATTTTAACACAAGGTTGGTTTTGTGTCTCCAGAAAGTTCTTCTAAGTGTGTATAAATGGTTATGTCCATATTTCTACTAAAAATACTGACTCTAGTTGACATTCCACTAATTTTTAGGCCTCTCAGGAACTTCCTGGAGACACAATGCCAGCCTGGTTTTAAAATTTAGTAAATAATTATTGTTATTGTCGTTTTCGACTGTTTTTATCTTATTTTGGACACAGTTTGAGTCATTTTTGAGAGGTCTGAATCAAAAAATCAAAAAATGTGAACGTTGTCTTGTCATATCAACTTCTATTGACGTTAGAGCCTCAACAGTTGGTTAGATGTCAACCAAAGAGTGGATTTTCGAAGAAATAAGATAGACACTTAGAGGAACTTTCTGGAGCCCAATACCACCGTCATTGGAAATTTTGTATTTTTGTCCATTTTCATGGAGCCGTAATTTAAATGTTATCCTCTGCTGGATCCATTCAATCATCTGGATCTGATGGAAACTATTCTGTTTGGTTCTCACCAGATTTCATGTCTGTGGGAGTTTTATTTCTGGAGATACTGAACTCTGAAAACAGCGTCAGGGATTTTTTTGAGGGTGAAATTGGAAAAATTCCCAAGTCTGAAAACATGAAATTCTCAAGATTCAGGTCCCAAATAACACATAAGTAAACTCTGAACTCTGACCGACCTTCCTGCTGCTGTAAGAGACCCGGTTCAGTCCCAGTTCTGTTGGTTGACCCTCCTGCAGGTCCGTTCCGTCCTTGCCTACACCTGCTGGGCAGCTGGATGATCCGCGGGGGGGTGTGGCTCATCGCCGCCATCTCATTGGTCAGCAACAGCCTGGTCGTCCTGTCCGTCTTCTTCTCCCCCGCCGCCTCGGCCACGCCCCCCAGGCTGCTGATTGGCCTGCTGGCTCTGGTGAACGGCCTGATGGGAGTGTGGAGCGGCTGGTTGGCGGCGGTGGACGCCTGGACATTCGGCAGCTTCTGGAGGTACGAAACCAAACAGATCATCCAGGTTCTCCGAGAGAACTCCGGGTTCTAGGGACCCCCGAGGGAGCTCTAAAAATACTCAATTGTTTGAATTTAGACAGTTTTCGGTTCGCTTGGCTCCATTGTAAAGCCTGGAAATGTGAAGAAATAACTCGAAAGGTTAAAAATAAACCTGCCGCCATTAAGTCCCACGACTTGATGCACCTGAATGCATCATAATACATGTTTAAGGTCCCTAACGACCTCCAAGACACTAACAGTACACTTTTGATGTACCTGAACGCACCATAACACATTTCTGATGGACCACTTGGTGTCACGAATGCTGTTTCTTCAATTCATACACATTTTTATGTTCCTGAAAGTCCCAAAAGCTTCTTATAAACTGTCCTAGTTTACATGTTGGTAGGTGTGTATTTGAGTGTTGGAAGGAGCTAGGCTAACTGTTTAGCCCTGCTTCAAGTATTTATGCTAAGTAGGGACGTCCTGATGGTCCGAGATCATCAAGCACCCGCAGGTTTTAATCACAGTTACTGTTTCTAGCTAAACATTAAATGACTTGGATTGGATTGATGGCAACAGAACTTGATCGGGACAACCCTTGTGCTAAGCTAGGTTAACAGCTAGCTGGCTCTATAGAATAACGTGGGCATTTGCTAACCTTATATGTTGACAAAACTCATGTAAATCCATGTTTAAATACTTACAAATCGACTTTCTGAACAGTTTATCCGATAATAAATGTTGTATATCTTCTTCAGCGTTGTGTTATTGTTGTTGTTGTGTTGCAGGTACGGTGCAAAGTGGGAGAGCAGCTTCCTGTGTCGATTCAGCGGCTTCCTGTGTGTGTTTGCGTCACAGACCGGCCTCTTCCTGCTGACCGTCGCAGCCCTGCAGCGATGCATGGCCGCCGACGCTCGACGCAACAAAACCGACGGGAGCAGCGGTGAGGAAACGTTCAGAGAACCATGAGCGGATTTAAACAGAATCATTTTCTTATTATAGATTTAACAGCATTTCAAAGCACAAAACTGAATAAATACAAAGCGAAACAGATTATAATTAGAGAGGAGAGGGAGAGGAAAAACAAATAGAGGTATCTTTTGTGAGATCTTGCTAAAGATACGTCTATTTTTGTCCCTCTCCCTGTTTATTTTTCTTTCTCCATGTCCCTATTGGGTTTCCGTACAGGACCAACAAGACTAATGAGTTTTATTTTTTTAAAAGCAGTTGAGACATAAAGTCTTCAGAGGTGATGCATCCAAAAGCCATTAAATCTCAAAGAAGCCAAAGTTTGGGTTCTTCCTGTAAAGATGCTTCCTGCTTCCTCCCCAGGTCGCTCCTCGTCGCCGCTGTCCGTCCGTCTGTCCGTCGGCCTCTGCTTCCTGCTGGGCCTGGCCGTCACGCTGCCCCCCCTGCTGGCCGGACACAGCAGCACCTCGCTCTGCCTGCCGATGCCGTCGCCGTCCTCCTCGTCCTCGCTGGCCTTCTCCGTCTCCCTGGTGCTGTTCGACTCGCTGTGCTTCCTCCTCATGACGCTCGCCTACACTCGCCTGTACTGCCGGGCCAACAAGGCCCCGCCCGCCTCGGAGGAGGAGGCGGCGCTGACTCGGCACGTGGCCTGGCTGCTCTTCTCCGACTGCCTCCTCTACCTCCCCGTGGCCTTCCTCTCCTTCTCCGCCCTGCTGAGGCTTCCTGCCGCCGGGCCGGAGGCGGCGAAGGGAGTCCTGCTGCTGGTGGCGCCGCTGCCGGCCTGCGTCAACCCGCTGCTCTACCTGCTGTTCAACCCGCTCGCCAGGGAGGAGCTGGCAGCGCTGGCCAAACGCACCTGTGGGGCTCTGGCGCTACCGAAGCTCCACCGAGGAAGAGGAGGAGGAGGAGGAAGGTCGAAGCCGAGCACGACGGACTCGACGTACGACGAGGACGCAGAGAAACAGTCGTGTGACTCGACGCAAGCGCTGGTGGTGGTGAAGGAGGAAGAGGAGGAGGCGGGAAGAGGAAGGAGCGAGGCGCAGCACTCGGTGGCGTTTGTTGCTCCACGTCACTGAACCAATGAACAAACAAAAACATTAAGGGTTTAAATCTCACCTGACAAACGCCAAACATCTGAACACCGTCCTGTTCTGAGTCCTTCCATGTTCAGCATCTGCTGAGTCCCAAATCAAAACCAGTTTCCTCCAAGATGCAAACTTTAAGTACATCAACGTTACAACCCATCCAGTGTTTCTACTGGACAACTGAATCACTGCAATGCGTTAAGAAAACCATTTCATTTTGGCATTTAAGTTGTTCGTTAATGTTCTGGAGGTGTACGCTCACATCGCAGAGCACTGTCCAAAGGTAGTTTAGAGGGTAGAATGTTCTGAGGCTCTACAAGCTCCAGAATAAAACCTGGATTTCCTACATGCATTGTCAGAAAATGTACCTTAGACCAGCTGTAGTACCTGGTTGCTGCTAAACTCCCACAATGCCCTTTGCTGCCACCATGAGCTGTAGTCTGTAGACGCCTCCTCTGGTCTCTACAGGAGTAAACAGTGAGAGGCTCCACCTGGTGGAACAACCAGGTACTACAGCTGGTCTATAGCGTTTTGCTGTCGAGCATGTACACTGGATTGATTTTAATAACTTTATTGTACCTGAAGTGTGTATTATTCAGGAGAACGGTGTTGGATTGGGACTGAGCAGCGGCAGAAACTAAATATTCAGTGACTCGGACTGGACCAGGTGCAAGTCTCTACTTGTCACTAAATGCAGACATTTAAATTCATTGACAAGGCTGCAAAGATGCAAACTGGTGCAACATCGCTGCCTGCAGGGGGCGCTAATGAGGCTTCAGTGCTCTGTATTTGGCAGGTGAGACCAAACCGACACAAACACACACATATAGATAAATATCTATACACAGCGGACTGACTGACGGGATTGTGAGGCAGCAAATGTAGCAGAAGACGGAGAAAGAAAACAAAAGCACAAGAAGCTGCTCGTCATGAACTCAGTCCGAGTCCGGCTCTCTCTTCTTGTCCACCTTTTGTCTCTCCACCGTCTTTATTTTTTTTTTCTTTTTCAGAATCCTAACGCGCGCCTGCAGGCTTTTATTTTGAAATGCCACACAGTTTTACAGCGCTGTGCTACCAAACGTCGCACCAAATGGTACCGGGCCATGTTTTCACGAGTCCATGCTGAAACTGCAGCGTCTGTGCGAGTGTCGTCACCGAGTCGACGGCGAACACGAGAACCGGGAACAGACGGGATTAAAAAGCAGAACGGCTCCTCCTGAAGCTGTCTCGAAGGAAAACTTCTGGACTTTTCTTTGACACTAATCAGGAAAACACCAAAAGGAATATCTTAGAACTCAATTACAGGATAATTCCGTCATTTTAAAATCTGTTTTCACACGTTGTTTTGGTGTAAATGATGAAATCGGTCCAATACTTAGCAAGAATCCTTAAAAGAGCTCCTGGCTTATTGAGAAGGCTCTGAGTTTTATTGCCAGACAAAAAAAACACATCAGAACTAATTTACTGGCCACATGTGTGACTGTATGTGTTTGTGTATCCAGTTAATTGTCTGTACATGTTGTTGTAAATACAGGCTACTGTGACAATCCTACTTTTCTTTTTGCTTAGACTGTGAGAAACGTTTGCTGTTTATAATGTTTTAAATGTTTTTTAGCCTCCAAGTGTCTCTTGTTGAAACCAGACACGACTCCTACGGTTCTGTCCGATACCTGCCTCCATCCAAGTGCTTAAGTTCGTTCCGTTGAGTATAAAACTGCTTCAAAGCCTAAAACTGACCCTTTATGTCCTTTAACGTGTTCAAGACGGATTTTACATAAAAGATGGACGTAGCCGCTGTGACTTAACAAACTGGTTTGTGGACTTCCGGTTTGAAGGGTTTGAGATGTGACCGTCGCCATCTTGGTCTTCAAAAACCGGTCAGAACAAGCGAGGACAATGTTTACACCCTAAAACATAACCGGCTTTATTTTCCTCTTAACGGGACCATGATTTGCTAAACGAACAGCTCGTTGTGTTAAAGGAGACGTGAAACTAGCAGCTGAGACCATAAACTTATAAGGAAAATGTTTCCTGCGGGAACAAATCAGGGAAGAAGTAGGATCACTTTCTTATCGGCTTCTAGTCAACCAGTGGAGTCGCCCCCTGCTGGATGTTGGAGATAAAGCAGAAGATGCTTCCTGTCCATCTTTTGTTTACAATCTATTGGCTGTTTTTCCTCCGTAGGAAGTCGTGAGCCAGAACCTTTAGCATGTTCCCACAAGAAGAACCCGAAAGAACGTCTTTCAGGGCAGTTGTCGGGGGAATGAGTCCCTTCTCCAGTGTTGGTGCTTCTGAGGCACCGTGAAGATCATCATCTCGATGCTGATTAAACTTGGAAAGCACCGTTTTTTTTCCATCCCTGTTGAAAAGCAGTCTTTCATCATCCAGTCCAACATAACAAACGTCCATATTTAAATTTCCTACGTGCTCGTCCAGCTGGAGTTTCAGTTTCTACTATCTGTTGCTGCTTCGTTGTTTTGCATGCATGTGTCCGAAAGTTTTACCAAACTCACTGTGAAGCACAAACAAAAACGTTCTGCATGAACTTCAAAAAAGGAAAAAAAAAGCTAAAAAAACGGACGTGGGTGGGGTCTTTTTTGGCCCCGCCCACACTGGAAACCATGGCAACAGAACAAAAATAAATAAAAGCATGACTGTTTGAATGTCGGCCGTGTGGCAGTGAGACTGCTGCACTTCTGTGATCAGCATTTAAAATAACTAAAAAAAAGGCTTTTTAAGAACCTGAAAGGTTTAAACGTCGTCCCACCTCCTGTTTCCTCGTCCTGTTGTAAACTTCTGTAAAATATCTGAGTGTTTGAACTTATTTTAGTTTGTAAAATTCAGAGTGAATCTTTAGTTTGTGACATAAATAAAATAATGTGGTTGAAGCTGCTGTGATGTTTGTTTGTGTTGTTTCTTCCCATCGTTGGCGTGAAACTGGTTTAGAAACTGATTCAGAATAATATGTAGGTGAACTAATTATGCATTTTGTAACATTATATAGCCTTATATTAAGCTATCGGATGAAAAGTTCTCCTGCAGACTGCATCAGGTTGTCCTCCAGGATTTCTCTACACTCTGCTGCATTCATTCACCCTCTACCTTCACAAGCCTTCCAGGCTGCTGCTGAGAAGATCCCCACATCATGA
>NW_007578910.1:74200-75926 GCF_000690725.1 Stegastes partitus | reverse complement strand
AGGTGTAAATATGACACATTTCTGATTTGGTTTTAGATTTCTTGCCTCCACCATAACGGATTAACAGTGAGCTGAAATATGAAGCAGCAGAAAACAGAAAAACTCATGAAGTCTCTCAGATTAGTCGTTGAGTTGTTGGTACCTGATGAACTGCATGATGATGACGCAGACGTCACGTCGGATCAGAAGCTGCTGAGGTGTAGAAGGAGGTCAGGGTTTCCTCCTTCGTCATCGACGTTCAGACACGTTTCAGTGTTCTCTGATGTGGAACGATGACTCTGGTTCTGAGCGCGCTCAGATGGTGACGCTGTCGTGGACCAGAGTGCACTCGTCTGAGCCTTTATTTAGACTCAGTGAGTCACATCTCAGACTGACGGAGGAATCATCACACCAACTCCTGTCTTCTGATAAAAACATTCATAAAAGTGATGAAAGCCAAACTCCAGGAGCAGCTGCTGGTTCGACCTCCAGACGTTATGCAGGAACCAGTTTAATGCTTCAGGTTGTTCTACAAACTGGATTAACATCCTCCACGAGCTCCTGGATGAGTTTAACACAAAACACTTCATTTTGCGTCTTTTCAGAATCATTTAACGTGTTTTTTTGGTCATATTTTGTCTCTTTGTGTTTATTTTCCATCACGTTTTCAGTCATTTTGATAGTTTTTCATCATTTTAAACGTAATTTTTGCATGTTTTTTAGAAATATTTACAATTCTTTAGAATTATTTACCATCTCTTTGTGCTCGTGTTGCATCTCGTCACAGTTTTTTTGCAACTTTTTTTGAATTTTGCTTATTTTTGGGATTCTTTTTGCATCCCTTTGTTGTATTTCTTTTTGTCTTTGGAATCATTTTGTGTCTTTTTGGCTCATTTTGCTCGTCTTTGGTGTTTCTTTGTGATCATTTTGTTTCTGTACAATTGTTTAGCGTCTCTTTTTGGTCATTGTGCATGTCATCGCTGTCTTTTTGTGTCTCTGTGTGCTCTTTTTGGATCATGTTGGACTCATTTAGCATCTCCTTGGTGTCATTTATGCATAAACAGGATATAATTTCTGGACTCTCCTGTTGGTTTGTGAACCATTTTCAATGCTTGTGTTTGGAATTTGCTTGTCCTTGTTTTGGTCTTGATGAAACAAATGGATCCAACTTTAACATCTATTTTCTTCTAAATGGAACCATAACTGTGTTGTGTTGATTTTATATCACCAGGCTTCCTTTTGCAGCACCTGTCTGGATGGAGATCATGTTGGTTTAAACCCTGAACGCCTCCTTCATACGGTGGCTCTGATTGGTCCGTTCTGATCACTCAGTTCTGCTTCCTGGTCCTGGAGGTTCTCAGAAACGTCTCCTGTGTGGAGCTCAGACCCGGCAGAAGGATGAAGCCAGTCTGAGGTGAGTCACTCTGAAACATGAACTAAAACAATCGCACAATTACCCAGAACGAACCGCAAACAACTGACTCACCGTTTAGTTTGACAGTCTGACGCTCCGACGACATTCAGCCTCACACAAACGTTCTGCTGCCACCAAACAGACGTTCAAACATCTCAGAAGTTGTATGAAATCAAGTGTTTTTGTATTAAACCTGAAGTTTAAATGTTTTATCTGTTTATTGTCTCTTTGCCATTATATTGTCTCTTCGTGGTCATTTTGTTGTTCTTTGGGATTATTTTGTTTCTTGATGCCTCTTTGTGTCCATTTTATGGTCATTTTGTGTCTATTTGT
>NW_007578910.1:56617-73860 GCF_000690725.1 Stegastes partitus | reverse complement strand
ATGGTGAAGCACAAACGTTTCTGAGGTTCAGTGTTTCTGAGCAGCAGACGTCCAGTTCATCTGAAGGTTTTCTTTAACTCATAGTTCTCATTAACTACCATGTCTTAACCTCCACACAGTTGACGTGTTTATTTTTCCTTCTTCTGCTTGACAAACTACAGAAACTCCCAAAAACAAAACCCACACAGGACATCTTTTAATTAAAAAGAACAAAATGTGCCATTGAGGTGAACTAAATATATGAAAAAGCAGCTTGTTCTAATTCCTGTAAGATGCTGTGAAAGATCTGACTTCACCTCACCAACAGATGGAGCTTCTATCATTATTATTATCATCAGTAACTTAAAGGGACTGAATCAGAAGTGCAGATAATCTGTCAAACCTCCTGCTGAATCTGAATCTTCATCCTTCATGTTTTCACGTCTTTTCATGTCATCAGCCTGAAACCTTCCGTGTGTGTGTTTGCAGGCCTGTGAGCGGCAGGTTTATGGCGACACACCTGCGTCAGGTGTGTGAACGTCTTTAACCTTTTCCTGTTCAAAGCTCAAAGTCCAGCTGACAGACAGAGACGATCCCAGCAAACAACAAGACGAGACAGAGAAGAGTTTCCCTCCAGCTGAAGAAGAAACGGGAATAAAAGGAGGAATCCTGGACTTTATTAAACTTTGAGGGTCTCAAACCTGTGCAGGAACCACACATGGATTGTACCTGAGCAGGTGGGATAAAGTCAGAGAGCGCCGCTGACCCACTGGCTGGCGGCCATCTTGGAGTCGCACTCAGGTGTGTTTGAACAAAAACGTCTGTTTGAGCAGAAAGAGGCTGAAAATAAGAACCTCCGTTAGTTTGTCTCTTTGTTTTATTAAAGACAGACTTCTGCTTTGTTCTCAAAACGTTCTGATTGAAACGTTTTGGTTCTGCAAATTTCCGGTAATGTTTTGAGCGGGACGTTTTTTCTTAGTTGCCCAAATGTTTCTCTTAAATAAATTCTAGAACTGTCTGGAGGCGGCCCTAAAGATCCTTAAACAAACGTTGCATTGAGAACATCCAGCTTTTGTTGTCACGTAACGTTGTGGGAACATTTTGTTATGCGTTCCCTCAAAAACATCCTGCAGGAGGAACGTTCCACTTTTATTAATACATCACATTAAAGGAACATTTTGCAAAAAATTAAAAAATCGGAGCCGCAAAAACATCTTGAAAACATTTTTTTGAACGCAGGTTTGAGAACAGTTTCCCTTTTGTTATTATGTAACTTTGTGGAACGTTGTATGAATGTTTTATAATGTGTTACGTCAAAAACGAACGTTCCACCTTTGTTAATGTATCACATCAGAGGAACGTTTTATTAAAGTGTTCATCTGAGGCGTAAAAAACATCATCTTGAAAGCATTTTGGGAATTTTGGTTTGAGAACGTTCTTTATTTAATATCATGAAACGCTGTGGGAACGTTGTGGAACGTTGTGGGAGTGTTTCATATTCCCAAAAATGTTCAGCTTTTGGTGATACATCACATCACTGGAATGTTTGTTGTTGTTTTTTTGTTTAGTTTTTTTTTTAATCTGAGTCATTGAGAACGTCTTTTAAAAAATGTTTTGATTGGTGGTTTGAGAACCTTTGTAGCGGAACATCATCTAAACGTTTTCTGTTGTTGGCGTTGAAACATTCCGTTTTAAAGGAACATTATTTGAAATGACGAAAACCCTTGAAATTAATCTTGAACATCAGATTAAAACTTGTAAACCACCTTAGAACTTGTGGTTCTAACGTTTAATTTGAATAAACGCAGCGGAACGTTCATGAGCAACAGCACAGCGACCAGGAGGTGGTCGGGGTGGATGGAGGGCGTGTAAAGCTCTCGGCTCTCGTCAGTGTTGAAATCTAGAGCGCAGAACATTTAGATTTACATTTAATTGATTGATGTCGTATTTAATCAGGGAAACGAACAACAAGGTTCCCTGAAAACAACAAAAATGTTAAAACATTCTGTCATCTGAGGCCTGAAGAACGTCTGGAAAACATTTTTTGAATGTAGGATTGTTCTCCTTTTGTTATAGTGGAACACGAAGAACGTTCTATAATGTGTTTTCTTAACAACATCCTCAGAACATTGCGGTACGAATGTTACACCTTTCTGTTAATATTTCACATCATACGAAGAACGTCTGATAGAGAACGTTCTGTCATTTAAGATCTTAATAATATCTTGAAAACGTTTTCCAAATGTTGCATTGAGAACATCCTTCCCGCGTTATCACTGGGGAAATGCTTTATAGAAGAACGTTCTAAAATATGTTTTCTTAACAAAAAGGCAAAATGTTCTGGCTTTAGTAGAACACATCACAGGAACATTAGAAAAACATTCTGTAACATCTGGAAAATGTTGTTTCATTGTGAGAATGTTTTATAGAAGAATAATGTGTTTTTTCAACAGCTTTCCCGGAACATTCTCAGAACATTGCAGGACGAGTACGCTGCCTTTGCTAATACATCAGGATTATAGAACGTAACGAGAACGTCCTTCCTCTGATTTCATTTGGGAAATGTTTTCTAAAAGCGTGTTCTGCAACATGTTCCCTCAACAAAAAATGCAAAATGTTCTTCCTTAAATATATCACATCAGAGGAATTTCTAGAACATTCTGTATGAAGAACGTTTTCTGTTTATTTTTTTAAATGATGTTCCTTTGTTGTCATGGAACAACGTGACAATCTTTTATAGAAGAACATCCTCAAAAACATCCTCTTCCTTAGAACACTGTGGGAACAACGTTCCACCTTATGTGATACGTTACAGGAACGTCTCATAGAAGTGTTCCATCACCTCGATATCCTCTCGAGAACATCCGTCCTCTGATACCATTTGGGAAATATTTCACAGAAGAAGGTTCTAATATGTGTTCCCTCAACAAAAAGGCAAAACGTTCTAGCTTTCATATCTCACATTACGAGAACGTTACAGAACAACACCTGGAAAACATCTTTTGAATGTTGGTTTGAGGTGATCTTCTCTTGTTATCATGGAACATTACAGGAATGTTTTATAGAACGTTTTGTAATGCGTTCCCTTGACAACAGCACTGCAGGAAGAATGTTCCGCCTTTGTTATTGTGTCACATTAAAGGAACGTTTTGTAAAGATAGCCTGAGGACTCGTCACTGCACAGAACAAATTTTTTGGTTATTTTTTGGAACCTTGACCTGAATCCGGTGGAACAAAGTGCTGATTGGTTCTAAAGGGTCGGGGGTCAAACTTTCTTTATAACTCGAGCTCGGAGGCTTTAACCTTGAACTCTGCGTCATCATTTCAGTGCCATAAATCCGTCTGTTCTCACAGATAGAATCGACGAGCAGCCGCAACACACTTGATGTAAAATCCTCACCGTTTGTTCTGAGGATCACGAAGTTTGTGTGATTTCAGTTCTTCTGTTGTTTTGCTGGTTTTGCTTTAATTCTTCCATGTTCAGTGTTTTTAGGTCTGTTTTATAAAGTTCTCTGTAATAACGGATCTTTCTGGTTGTTCTCGGCAGCAGCAGCAGCTCCGGCCGGGGCTCCTCTCGGTTCCTCCCGTCCCCCTGCTGCAGCGCCCCCTGCTGGGCATCATGGAGCCTGGAGGCAGCCGGCAGCATCTCCAGGTTCTGGGAGAGAACGAGGCGCTGCAGCAGTTCTTCAACGGTGAGGCGTCACACGAAGCTTTACTGCAGTTCATCTGCAAATATTACAGGATCTCTGGTAGAACAAGGTTTGGGAGAAGTTCCAGGATCCTTGAAGAAGTTTCAAGCTTTTTGGCGAAGATGAATTGTCACTTAAAATAACTGTTGTTTAGGAGGTTTTACAGATGTTTAAGGTGGTTCTTAAGGTGTTTCAGAATGTTTAGAAGATGTTCTGAAGACCTTGAGGATGTTCGGAAACTAACGTAGATCTCTGGAAGGGACTGATGTGTCCCGCAAAAAGTTTCCAGTGGTGCCTGAAGCGCTTTGGAAAATTCAAAAGAAGCTCCACAGTCTTTTGTGGAGGTTCCAGGTGTTTAAAGGTGGTTCTTAAGGTGTTGCAGAACGTTTAAAAGAGTCTTTGAGGATGTTGGGGATGAACCTGGATATCCTGAAGGGACCAGAGGTGCTTGAGGGGTTTTGGAAGAGGTTCCACAGTCCACTCCGTGGGGTGGTTTAGTGGTCCTTGTGGAGGTTCCTGGGGTACTTAAAAAAGGTTCCAGAGATTCTTAAGATGGTTCTGAATGTTTACAAGATGTTCTAGGGTTCTTGTGGTTGTTTCAGAGTTCTTGAAGTGACTGTTGTTGGACGTTAGAAGGTTTCAGTGGACGATCAAGTTGTCTTCAAGGTGGCTTTAGATGTTCTCAGGGTCCTTCATTTGGTTTTAGTGGTTCTTTTCCATGTGAATGTAACTGGCTTCAAAGTGGTTCTAAAGGAATCTTAAAGATTGCTCTTCATGTCCTTGAGAAGGTTTGGAGGAGGTTCCAGGGTTCCAAAAAAAAAAAAAAAAAAAATTTGTGAATGAGGCAGGATTTAGTTTTTTTTTTGTCGTTCTTTCACATCAGTTTGTTGTTCGTTTGGCTGATTCAGTTTTATGTTGTCAGCTTGATTTTAGTAACTTATTTTATTGTTTTATTAGTTTCCAATAATCTGGTTTCAGTCTGAATCTTAAGGTTAACGGGCCACACAACGTTATCGGTTTCCTTATCGAACTCTGGTGGCAAGATCGACAGTTATTGATTAGTGTGTGTGTGTTGTGTGTATTACCTGCTATGTGAGGACGTGTGTGTTTACAGCAGCTGGTTTTAAACTGGATCCCATTCAGCTCCACATGTAGCTTATATAGAAACGTATTTATGAAGTGAAGAAGACTTTGTGTTGTTGTTTGTCTGCAGGACAGGATGTGAGCGGTGTGCTGGACAACTCGGTCGCCGTGGATACGAGCATCCTGGAGCAATACCTCAGCAACGACGTGGATCCCAGCAGCTTGTAAGATTCACACACGCCGTTAAAAAGGTTCTGTTAAAAAATTAATTTGAAAATATGACAGCAAATGTGACAGAGGGAAAAATAATGATGTTTTCAGCAGATGTAGTTTTACTGTCACACGTTGTAAAAGAACAAAACTGCTCTTTGTAAAAATACAGATGTTTGATGTGGATTTTACGGACAGTTGGTCTGTTTTTATTATTATTATTATTATTATTATTATTATTACTCTTATTATTGTTTGCTTTTAGTTAACATGTAAATTAATTCTTTTTTTCTATGATTTTTTTTATCTGCAATTTCACAAAACAGAACAAATCTGTAAAATAAAAGTAATATTATTATTATTATTATTATTAATAATAATAATAATAATAATAATAATAATAATAATAAAAATAATGGTCAGTATCTGTAAAATGCTATTTTTGGTAAATACAGTAAAAATACATAAAATAAAATTAAAACTGTAAAAGAATAAGTTAACAATTCTAAAAACACAGATTGTTGATGTGGATGTTATTTACGGTTTTTGTTGTAAATCTCAAAGACGTATTTGTGTAAACGGACTTCCACGTATTTCAACCGCTGCTCATGTAAACACGATAACGCCGTAACTAAAGTGTTGAACTGGAGATGAAACCAGGTCTATTAATGTCAGTTACATAATTCAGGAGCTTCCTGGTTTGGAGACAAACAGCAGTGACCTCGTTGGTTATCAGATATTAGAGGCTGTAAACACAGAAAGAACCAACAGGATTAAAATCGCTAACGTCAGGTCGTTGTTCGTTTTTTATTTCCCAGCATGCTCCCTGAGTCTCCTCCTGATTCCAGCTCAGAGGCCTGTTCACCTGCACAGATCCCAGGTACCATCATCATCATCATCATCATCATCATCATCATCCTCATCCTCACCTGAGCTGCCTTCACAGTTGAAGTCTGAACCAGTGTTTTATGTCTGCTGTTTAGGACCTTGTCTTTAATGATAACCCGACCGCTGACGTGGATAAAAGCTGAAGTGCACCGGCATTTCAGCCAGATACTACTTCCTGTCCAAGTGCTTATAGTTTTAAAGGTTTATTTCACCAAAATAAAACTTTCTGCCAGACCAGTGAAGGTTTTTCTGCCCCAAAATACAACTGTTTGTCCAAGTACTTGAAGTTGTAAATTGTCTTCCACCAAAATACTACTTTCTGTCAAGGTACCCATAGTTTCACAGATTAGTTCCACCAAAAAGGCCTTTATCTGTCCAGGTGTTTACAGTTTTAAAGGTTCATTCCACCAATCTATCCACCATTCCAACTAACAAGTTATGATTTTAAAGGTTTGTCACCCAAGTCGTGCTTTCTGTCCAAGTCCCTTATAGTTTCAAAGGTTTATTCCAACTGAAATACTGTGTTCTGTCCAAGTACTTCTAGTTTCAAAGATTTATTCCACTCTAGGCACTACTCTCTGTGTAACTACTTATAGTTTTAAGGTTTAATTCTTCCCAGATAACACCAGCTATGGTTTAAAAGGTGTATTACGCTATGTGCTGTAATTTAAATTTGTTGCTGAGACTTGCATTGTGCAGTGAGCATAACTCGGACGCTGTTAGGTCAAATCAAATAATCTGCTTTGGCCTTTTCCAGTCACAAGATCTCAAAACAGATATTTGAAATGTTGCAGAGACACAACAACACAAGTTCTTTTCTAATTGGCAGATTTCCACTACAAGCCGTCCTATTGGTCCAACCAGCAGACCACCCAGGAAGTGTTTGAACCCACGAGCCAATCCGGTGCCTACTGTCGCTTTAAGGATCGAGGCTCCGCCCCCACCCACCCCGAGCTGCTGACCCACCACCAGCTCCACACTTTGGGCCTCACGAATACGTATGTGAAGTCCGGGACTCCACCTGCTCCTCCACACCTTCATGCTCACCACTCACCTGAGCACTACCTGAGTCCAGAGAGCTGTTCGCAGGTTTACACTCCACCCACGCCTCCGTCTCCGCCCTCCAATGGCTACGTCACTGGTCCAGCTGTAGCCACGCCCCCTTCTGTCGGTTTTCCAGGCTCCGCCTCCACACTACGTACCTGGTAAGAAGACAAGAGAAGCTTCTAACACTTCGAACAACATTTCATTGTTGTTGTCTTTAAAGATTTATGTAAATGCCTGAAGAGACACCTGTACGAAAGGTACCGAAAACCTGAAGATCCAGATCATCAAGATCATGTGTTTTGGACCCTTTAAATTTTATAAGTATCACTTTTACATCTGAATGTCTGCTCCCAAGAACGAATAAGCAGAAATTAAGTCAACTATTCAGACTTTAAGTTAATCTTCAAAGTATTGGACTTGTTTTTGGTTCTTGAAGATGTTCCACCGTCATCCAAGAGGCTTCCTCAGTTCTAACTGATGGGTGGGGCGTCCCAGGTCTTTATTCTCTCCACAACTTACATGACTCAAGACTTAAGGTTCAATAAGACGTGGTGAAAACCGCCTGGTGAGGAATGTATGGACTTAGATATAAGTGGTTGTTAACAAGTTCTGGTCAATGTGAGTTGGATGTGAAACTGTCTGGTGAGGGATATCAGGAGTCTTTTATAAGAAGTCGGAAGGAAGTTTTGAGTCATGTCAGTTAGGGTTAGAATCAGGGTTTGAAGGGTGGTGAAACTGCCCAGTGAGGGATGTTAGGGCTGTATCATAGGTGGTCAATAACTAGCCTTGAGTTATGTGAGTTGTTGTTGTTGAGAATCAAAGTTTGACGGGTGGCGAAACTGCCTGGTGATGGACATGACAAGTAAACAGCAACAAACGCCAAGTTGGGGAGATTGAGAATAAAGATCTGGACTCTTCACCAGGCAGCTAGAACCGAGGAAGAGTCCTAACCCAAGAACGTAGCATCACCTACCTTTAGCTGTTTGACTTGAGTTCTAAACGTCTCGTCCTGCTTCAGCTCCCCGGACACTAAAAAGAGGCGGAGATCTGAGTCTGAGGAAGCCTCGATGTCCTGCGGTGAAGGTGACGGGCCTCACGGTGGCGCTGTAGGGAACAGTGTCGGTGGACTGACGCTGGGATCCCACCAGCTGCTGACGTGGGAACAGTACCAGCTGGAACACTGGGGCACTTTTTACGACAGCAGCTACCAGATTCTGTAAGTAAAGCAGCAGATTTTTAAATGTTTGTAAAAGATAACGCCGTCAGTCCGCTTCAGTTTCATCATTTACGTTGTTTCGTTTGTGTTTCAGATCTCCTCCTGCCTACCACGTCGATACAGATAAAGGCTTCAACTACTCTGCCATCGACGAAGCCTTTGTCTGCCAGAAGAAGAACCACTTTCAGGTCACCGTCCACATCGGCGTGGCTGCAGAACCACAATACGTCAGAACGCCCAGCGGACCCCGACAGGTCGACCACTTCCAGATGAAAGTGTTCGGGGTTAAGGTGCGTACAGAAACTCATTACGCTAAAATATCTGCCCACATGGAAATTGCAATTCTTCATTTCAGTATTTAAACGTGTGAAATCTGTGTCTCCTCTTCAAAGCTGGAAACTCCGAGCCACCAAGTGACCATCGAACAGTCCCAACCGGACCGAACCAAGAAACCTTTCCACCCGGTCAGGTAGGTAGCTGCATTATTGCAAGATAAAACATGGAGTTTACCGATTCTGATGAAACTTTTTGAAGTTGCAAAGATTAGTTCCAGGTTTTGGTTGACAAAATGACGTTGCATCAACTTCATATTGTGTATAATTTAAACTTAAATTTCTGCTTTAGTTGATTTAAGCCAAATTCAAGTTGAGGCAACTCAGTGGAATTAGCTCAATAACTGAATTTTTTCTTCATGCAAGGTTCAAGATTTTAGGTTACGTCCTCTATACTAAAATGCCTGGACAATTTCAGACAGTTAGGACTGGTAAAAACACCTTCGATTGTAGAGGAAAGACTCAGTGTAGTCTGTTGACTGAACACAATCCACCAGAAGTTGTTGTACCTTAAAAAGATGATGCATTATTTTTCATGTTGAGCCCAAATATGAGTGTTTAAAGTGTAATCGGTGGTGTTTTTATGCCATTGTGTTCAGGTTCTGATGTGTAATTCAAACAAAAGTAGGTAAAATGGATCACGTTGGAGTCGGGGCAACAGCAGCTACTTTTAGTGAAATTAGTCCAACACAGAAAAGAGAAAATAACCAACTAAGTCTACACAAAAACTGGTGAAGCAGCTTCCTATTTCTAGGCTGCAACCTTCCGTTTTGTGTTCTAAAAACCTGGTCTCTTGCAGGATCAGTCTGCCCGGTGGTAAAATAACCAAAGTGACGCTCGGCAGGCTGCACTTCAGCGAGACGACGGCCAACAACATGAGGAAGAAAGGAAAGCCCAACCCCGACCAGAGGTGTGTGAGTCGGTGATTACTCAAAGGGAAGCCATGACCGCAAAATACAGCTGATGTTCCACAGCGTCGAATGCTACGCTAACACCTAAACACACCACGATTGTTCCTGCAAATGTCATTTAAACTGTTTGTCAGAGCAGTTTCAGTGCTTTGACGTGCAGGAACCTGAATCCTTGTTGGGTTAAAACTACTTTTTTTATAATCCTACTTATTAAGTAAAGATTTGAAAGTTAGTTGCCTTGTTCTGAAGCATCCAGGTTTCTTTTAACTCACACTCACCTGTAAAATGAACTTCAGTGATGGGCCTCCACCATTTCTGAAAGCATCAACACTTTGCAACGATAGAGTTAGAGACTTAGAGTGTTTCCGAAAATTCCCCCTTATGGGATTGTGAACATCTTGAGAAGGTGGTGATTAAATGGACTCTGACTCTGAATGAGCAGCAGTCAGAGCTACATGCTAACTGTTTGTGTTCGTGCAGGTATTTTCAGATGGTGGTCGGTTTGTACGCTGCAGTCGGAGAGGAAACTTTCCTCCTGACAGCTCTGGTGTCAGAGAGGATCATCGTCAGGGTAAGAACTCTGAACCAATAGTCGATGAATTAGTTAGCGATGTGTCAAACGTTTTTTGACAGAAAAGTAGATTAAAGCGGCGTCTTGGTCCTGCAGGCGTCCAACCCAGGTCAGTTCGAGACAGACGGCGACGCCTTGTGGCAGCGGGGGACGCAGCAGGAAGCCGTGTTCTGTCAGGGTCGCGTCGGCATCAACACCGACTCCCCCGACGAGGCGCTGGTTGTTTGCGGTAACGCCAAGGTGATGGGCGCCGTCATGCAGCCATCCGACCGACGCGCCAAACACAACATCCAGGAGGTGAGACGATGACATTACTTTATTGTTTGAACTCTTCTGAAGCAGCTGGATCCAAAGGCAGATGTTTCAGCACCATTTTAAAAGCTCCACATCTGGCATCTAGTCCTGCTGTTGTCTGGTGTCCTGAGCTGGCAGTACAACATCCGGACAGCTGATAGCCACAATATAATCAAATAAGAAGGACAGAAAAGGTGTCAAGTTCTTGCTGCAACAGAATCAGATATGAATCCATCCCACAACTATGGATGCAGAACTTAATGCTGCAAATCTCAACCTTATGTTTACTATCAGGCAAACCTAGTGGGGTTTGGTCCTAACTTCTCCTGATTCTACATACTTTTATTTTTAGGGCATTTAACTTCTAATGTAAACAGAATCATAGTTATTAGTCTAGTTTAATTATTAGTAACTCAAATGGAAAGACAAAGTGAGTTCATACGACCACAGTCTTTTAGTGAGAGTCATAGATAGAATTGGGTGTCATCTGCATACGATGATAGGGAACCGTAAAGTTTTGGGAAATGGAAGAAGACCAGTAAACATTTGAGTGTTAATTATTGAATTTATTAGTTTCCAACAATAAATTCATAAAATTCCCAAAATGTTACATAGTCTGGTTCCCACTCTTTCTGTCTGCAGGTTTACCAAATTGCAAAAGTAAGTTTTTACAAGCCATTGACTAACTAGTGAGCCAAACCTTTCAAAAATGGCTAAAATGGGCCTCACAATAGATCAAAAATATTATTTATTTAACAAAAAATCTCTTGGTGCTGGTGACAAACATTCAGAACCATAAAATTTGGGAGTTTTAATGAGAAATTGAAGAAATAGTGGCCCTCTCCGAATGGAAACATGAGGTCATTTGTAGCAGATAACTTTGTTTGTTCTCCGGTTATCTGGAGTCGAACCTCTTCTCTAAAAATGTTATATATTTCCATTGCTGTTATACGTTTTATAGTTTTAGTTAATGTTCAACTTTCACATGCAAACTAACTGTAGACGCCGGCGTCCACACAACCACAGAAAACGGTTTGAACCGTTACCTCTTCTACCATCTCAGCTTATTAACATCATGAGTCTCTGCTGTTGTTGACAAACATCGAACCCTGTTCATATCTTACACTGACCACAGCGCCCCCTCCTGGCATCACTGATCTATTTCCCTTTCTGTTTGTTCGTCAGGTCGACTCCGAGCAGCAGCTAAAGAGAATCACTCAGATGAGGATAGTCGAGTTTGATTACAAACCCGAGTTTGCCTCCAGTATGGGAATCGACCACACCCACCAGACAGGTGCTGCACTTCATCAGCCAGGCAGCTGTTGTCGGTCTGACTGTTGAATTGTTGTGTTTCTATTCACTTGTTGTGTGACTTTTCAGGTATTATCGCTCAGGAGGTGAAGGAACTGCTGCCGTCTGCAGTGAAGGAAGTCGGAGACGTCAGTTGTAGTGACGGAGAGACGATAGAGAACTTCCTCATGGTGGACAAGGTAGACGCTCCATCCTCCTGCTTGAACAATCAGTGTTTATTGATTAATGGTGATCAGATTTGTGCAACTACTCGGTCACATTCAAGCAACTTCTTTTGTAATCTGATTGCACAGTCCTGATTGCAAATACTGTGCACAGTCAGAAGCAAACGTCCACCTATATGTTCAGTGTGTATCATGTCAGTCTTGAGCATCCAATGACAACACAGGAATCTCTGTCACAACAAAACAATCCTGCACTTTGGTTCTTTCATAAATTCATTATCAGTCTTCTGGAAGTGTGACAAAATCTGATGGGTCAAAAATATGCATGCAGCAACTTCGTTGATGGTTTTTGTTGATGTAGAAAGTTGTTTTAATCAAATGTTTTTGGTTTCATGGCCTCTTATCTTCTCCTGAGTGGTTCTGATCGACTCTAGCTGCTGACTCCTCTGATCCAGTTTAAACAGAACCATCTGATCCACTCATTAGACTCAGACACTACAGTGGGAAAGTCTGAGGAGCTCAGCAAAGATCTGGACAAGAACATCATCAGAAAGCCACCTGGAGCCATTTCAGAGCAGCTTCAGATCCAGAACCATCAGTGTGTCAGCATGAAGTTCATGGTCCAGGTGTGTTCCTGCCACCATCAGGAGAATGAGCAGGAACATGTCTGGAGGAGAGAAGGTGAGGCCTTTGACCTCAAGAACACCAGACCTACCATCAAGCATGGAGGTGGCAGCATCATGCTCTGGGTTCGTTAATGAAGGAGGAGGATCACCTCCACGTTGTTCATGAAAACCTGAAACCATCAGTAGAAGGTTGATCTTGGACACAGTTGGATGTTCCAACCAGACAATGAGCCCAAACACACATCAAAGTGGTGAAGAAATGGTTCCATCAGGCTGGAATGAAGGTTCTAGACTGGTCTCCCCAAAGTCCTGACTGGAACCATCCAGAACCTGTGGACTGATGAAGGAACAAGTCTGAGTCAGAAAGACGACAAGTTTAGTTGAACTGCAGCGATTCTGTCCAGAGGAGTCAGAGATGGACCAGAAGCTGGTGGACGGAACCAGAAGTAGCTCGTATAGTAGCATTTCTGTATTTATACTTTTGACTCAGCAGATTTCGTCGTATTTTCAAAAGATCGGTAAAAAATCTACAAAAGGACCAAAATGTTTGTTTGTTTTGTGACAAAGACGTTCAATGATTCCAGGTGTCACTGGAAACTAAAGTATACGTGGTCTGTACAGGTGTACGTAGACTCTGCTAACAGCTAACTGGTACCACTGTGTAAATAACGAGCACTAAAACCCTCCACTGGTTCCTCCAGGAGCAGATCTTCATGGAGAACGTCGGCGCCGTGCAGCAGCTGTCGAAACTCACCGACAACCTGGAGACTCGAATCAACGAGCTGGAAGTCTGGAACCGTCGACTGGCCAAACTGAAGAGTCTGACGGGCAGCCTGCGCTCCACCGGGTAACGTTACCTCCACCAGTCTGTCAACAGTTCATCCGTTACTATGGTAACGGCGTTATGTTTAAGGGTTTTGTCGTTTTATTTGTTGGTTAACTCTGAGAGTTTAAATATTTTTCAAAAGTGTACCTAAAGAAGTCAAAATCAATCAGTTCAGATGCTGAATAGTTTCCTTTTTGATATTCCAGCTCCTCTTATTTCTTCACTCTTTATGATTGTTTACACGCTTATTCTGCCCCCTGGAGGCCGGGAGGTCAAAGTGGCATTTCTGCTTTAAAGCAGATGCAATTTTTTTTAAAATAATATTTTATTTGTAGGTTTTTTCTTTGGTTTTATTACATTATTTTTACATTCATTGTATTATCTTTTTTTTAATCTAGTTTTTCCTCATTTCTTTTTTATTTTTACATACTTTGTCTTTATAATATTTTTTTGCTTCTTTAATTTTTTATTATGTAAATTTCCTAATTTGTTGACTTTTAATATATTTTTTCTTTTTTTGATTTTTTTATTATATAATTTTAAATAGCATTTTAAAGCATTTTTTAAATCATTTTACTATATTCTTAAATATATTTTTTTATTCTAATTCTTTTTCATTTTTTGTTATGTTTTGTCTTTTTAAATAATTTTGCCCCTTTTTTAAAACCTTTTCAGCGCTGAATCTTTTCAAATTTAGTTTATTTTTTTCAATTAATTTTCTTGCTTTTTAATATTGCTTTGTTGTGTCTTCATTATCGGTTTTATATTATTTTTAATTTCACTCCGTTCTGGTCTAAACTCGTTCTGTGTTTTTATCGGCTGCTCAACCGTCTATGAAGCACTTTGACCTGCTGGAAGCCTTATGAAAGCAGCTGTATACGGTGAATAAAGTTTGATCCATCGGTTGAATAAAAGTA
Source organism: Stegastes partitus (assembly GCF_000690725.1). NCBI lineage: Eukaryota > Metazoa > Chordata > Actinopteri > Pomacentridae > Stegastes > Stegastes partitus. The sequence continues at coordinate 59,796 of NW_007578910.1, read as the reverse complement.
TACGATGATATAACCATTAACGAGACGTAGCAGCACATTCACTGTAACGGCGGCTGAGCTGCAGCGTTACGTCTGTCAAAGAAAAAACACGGAAAAATGTAAATATAAGACAAGACAACAAACGTAAATAATATATATATGTTGTTTTTTACAAATATTTCATTTTTTCATTTAACGTGAAAAAGCAAGAAGTGGGTCGAAATAATGAAGCAGCTGAACAGCATGTGAGCTTTTCCCTACATTCAGCTCTTTATTTTTATTAGGTGTAAGTTATAAATATCTTCTTGTGATAATGAAAGTACAGTAATCAGCTCAATGAGTTGCTGAAAGATGAAATTAATCGTTTTTCTCACATGAAGTCACATCGAGCAGCTCTGCAGACTTGGTGCAAGAACTCAAGAGCAGTTTGAATATTTCTCATAAAAAGTGAAAAAGCTCCTTTATCTCTGCAGCCGTGGAGGTTATTCTGTAAAATATACGGCATCCTGGAAAACTTGTGATGTAATTTGAGTTGCGTAACGGCGACAGCAAAGTGTGTTATCAGTGCGTCGCTACAAGTCACAGTTCAAGGACGGCCGGCTTTCTGAAGGCTACTGTGGACGCGAATGACGAGATTTCAGTCGACAAAACTTCACTGCAGACCAAAGAAACTGAACTTATAGAGAATCTAAAGCGTCACTTCCTGTGGTTTGATGTGTTGCTGTGAAATTAGACGAAGCAGATTTCTATAACGAAGGTTCATTTTATTACAAAATAAAGTCTGAACTGTGCTGAAGGTCAAAAACTAAAAACATGGAGGTTTCATAATTTACTGCTATTTTGCTTCTTTATGAAATATTCAATTCAAATTAAACAGTGATTCTATTTTATTTTTATAATCTCAATCTGAGTTGCAGTTCAGCTAATGAGTAACGTCATATTGGGAAAAACATCAAAGAATGCTGTGATTTGGTAAATAAGTGATTTTCAGAATTAAAGCTTTGCATAGAAATGTAGTCGGAGAGCAACTGGCAAATTTTTTAAGTCTCGATTAAACTGTTGGTCATTTTTTAAGATTAATCAATTAGTTGGTTGAACTTTAAAATGTCAGAAAATGGTTTAAAAGAAAAAAACAAACATCAAGAGGTGTTTCCCAAAATCCAAGATTATGAATGTGTTTTTTTTTGTATATCTGGTTTACTGTCATCGACAAAAGAAACCAGAAAATATTTACATTTAAGAAGCTGAAATCACGGATATTTTTTTTCAATTATTATTTTTAAAAATAAATCAATAATTAAAACAGTGTGCCAGTAATATAATAGTCGACAACTCCAGCTCTAGATAACGTGATGTAAAAATGAGAAATGAAAAAGCAGTGGGCCCAGACTTGAACCTTGTGGTACTCCGTATGTGGACAGGTTGTAAAATCGTAGTGGATCCATGGTGGTGCCTTGTGGAACTCCTGAGACTCTTTTCCAGACCCACTGTCTAACTGAGCATAATGTTACGGCTCTGATTTAACATGAAACTATTCTACTGACAGTTGTTTGGTCTCTAAAATGCTGAAAAATGTTAATATTTTCTAATATCCAAGATGTCAAATGTTTTGTCCATAATACAAAGATCTTCAGTTTAGTGTCACAGAAGAGAAAAGAAACCAAAAAATATTCACATTAGGAAGCTGCAAATACAGAATTTAGACTTCCTGTTTTGTCCACCAGGAGGCCTCAGAAACACAGCGTCGTGTCGATCACGCCCAGCATCGACCCCTGTAAGTCGGAGAAGATCGAGAAGGAGGTTGAGAGTCAGAAGTCCAGCCACTGCCTGCAGCAGAAGGTGTTCCAGGCCAGCGTCTTCGCCCTGCTGGCCACCATGGCCTTCTGGTGAGGCGTCGTCCTACCAAGAATCGTGTTCAGTTAACTCACAGAAATCCTCTAACTCATCACGTTGTGTTTGTGCAGCGTCATCTCCATCACCGCTCTGTACCTGGTCAACCTGAAGGAGGACGACTTCGACCTGATTCCCGACCTCAAGTAAACAACTTTTATTGTGAAATCAGAAAACACCGACGTCCACCAAAACAGCCGCTGACAGACCAGAATCAGACAGTAGCAACCGTTAGCGGCGCTGTAGACATCCCAGAATAACACCTTAGCAACCATCAACTCTTCTATTATTATTACCTTTATAACCTCATTTCAACTCCAGTAAACTCACAGAAACACGTTTAACACTCGTCATCTGTCCTCCAATACCGACCATCAGAGTCTGTTTAACACCAACAACAACAAACTTTATTCATCTCCCAACATCTTCTACGTTCTTTAGAAGCCACGTATTTGCTGCTTGAAGGTTTGACAGGATTGTAACTTGACCTCTGTGTTTGTGTCTGTTAGTAACGGCAGCGTAGTTCCTCCACAGACCACCTGGACGAGCACAGGTAATGGATCAGCTGTTCATTCTCTACAAACATGCTGATTGCTGCTGATTTCACACAAAATACTGCTAATTACAACTAATAACAGATTTTAATGAGTTTCTCTACTTGTGTCCTCTAAGGAGCACAGAATTTGAGTTATGTTTTGACAGAATCTGGTGCAGACGCTTTAATTTTATACAAATAAATCAACTTTGATTAAACATCCTAATTTTAAGGTCAGATTCGGTTATTTTTGCTTCATTTTTAACGAGTTACACACGAGAAATTCAAAGATTTAAGGCTTCTGCTTTATAATTGGTTAATTTTTGGAGATTAGATAAATAATAAAATGCCTTTCATGTCCCTCAGAGGGATAAAAGTGGAGATCGATGCCACACATTTGAGAAAATTCCAACTATTTTTGCTGAAATTAAAGAACTTCAGGCCTTCTTCCAGCTGATTCAAACCTTCCCGTACATTAGCAGCGATGCTAACAGTTTGTTGGTTGACCCCTCTGCTCCAGTCCCGCCCACCCGTCCTCCGGGTCCGTGGCCTCCAGACGTGGACTTCTGCGACCTGCTGTTCTGTGACCAGGTGCACTGCTGCCCGGCGCCTGCAGGGGGCGGCAACGGCTCCTCAGCCGATCCCAGCAAGTGGGAAGATCAGAAGGATTTACCAGGTAAGTTCAGAGGAACCAGTCCTGCAGCTTCATTACTGTTAAAGCAACGTCCGGTTTAACGTTCAGTGTTTTTGTTTTGCAGAAATAAGACAAGAAAAA
>NW_007578910.1:54613-55714 GCF_000690725.1 Stegastes partitus | reverse complement strand
GAATTATTGAACCAAACAAGCAGAATAAAGAGATTTTATTGAGATATAAAGACTTTAAAGTCACATTTGATCGTTTTTCAGACAGAACTGAACGATTCATCCAAACATTCTGTTTTTCTGAAACATGGCGTCACTGTGGTGATTCTAGAAACACATTTTAAAGCCTTTTTAATCCAACACACACATCCGTCTCTGGTGTGTCGTCTATCGACCAGCAGCAGAACCTTCAGTCTGGTCATGAACTCGACGACACAAACATCAGGTTCGGTGTCGTTTTATTAACCGAGTCGTCGTTGAATCTTTATCAGGGACGAACACGACCATCGAGTCGTTCCGGATCAAAGAGAGCCAGCAGCTGATCGACCGCCGCTACTGTCTGAGGGACGAGTGTGGGTGAGTTGTCCACCACCATCGGGTCAGAACTATGGATGAATGACTCCATAAACTCAACGCTGTGCTTCGTGTTCAGGCCCGGCAGGTTCGTCTTCAGAGTCCCGGTCAGCCAGTTCGTTCCAGACAACATGAGAGTGACTCTGATCATGAAGTAAGAACCCAGACGGAGACGAATCTCCACACAAGCAGCACGTCTCACTTCACTTCATTATTAATTATCCATGTTTGATGCTGTAATTATCAGACAGAGATGGTTTCAGGTGGAATCGTCTGACAGGAGACTGAAACAAAACGACTTTATCTCACAGAACAGTCGATTAATTCAGCTCAGAAACGTCTTTTCATGTTTATAACTGACAGCAGAGGTAACGTCAGCGTTAAAGGATCAGAGTTGGTTTTACTGAATGTTGTCCAGTTTATTCAGCTCCTGTAAAGTCTACAGTCATCAGATCTGATTCCTGAGTTCATGTTCAGGCTTTACCAGTAAATGAAGACCATTCAGAGGCATTAATGTGTTTTTATGTGTGTTTAGTTCCACGGAGCTGCTGGTGGTTCATCTGTGCAGCTTCGATGAATCGGTCGCCTGCTCGACGCTGATGGACAAAACCACCGTCACCGGGAGCAGATACCCGTCAGACACTCAGGTAGGACCGGACAGTCCGACAAAACACATGAATACATGCAAAATAACAGAAAACAGAAAACTAA
>NW_007578910.1:48703-51349 GCF_000690725.1 Stegastes partitus | reverse complement strand
AAACCAGTTCAGCCCAGTGTGAGCAGGAGGTCCAGAGGGAGCCATAGTAGCCCTGATCAGCTCCTTCAGACTTGGCACAGGGCTGATCGATGGAGACCAGAGCTAGTGTGAAGCTCAGACGCTTTAGAACATCAGCCTCTGTGGACGGAGGACCAGTTCTGAACAAAACTGTGAGATGAAACTTTGCTAGAAGAAGCCTGATGGATGCTGGAGAACATTCTCTGGTCAGATGGAGATCAATGTGTTGGGTTCAGATGGAGTCCAGATGTTTGGTGTGACCCTGACCAGGACCACCACAGTGAAGCACGGAGGTGGCAGCATCATGATGTGGGGCTGCATGAGGGCAGAAGGTGTTGATGTCTGAGGATAAACCAGACAAGCGGCTTGAAGAGGAAGAATATTCCAGCAGGAGGAACCATCCCAAGAACAAAATCATGCAAAAGCAGTTCAAAGTTACTCCAAATCCGTCCAAAATTATTTTAATTTTTTCCCCCAAATGACTCAAATCACATCCAAAATGATCCATTTGTCCAAAAAAATAAGGTTATATCTCCAGAATGATTCAAAAACCTGAAATTTCTCCAAAATGACTTAAGATCTGTCCATGATTACTGGAAATATGTCCAAATATCTGGAAAAAAGAATGCTGGAAGGACATTCTCTGGTCGTGTTGGGCTCAGATGGAGTCCAGATGTTTGGTGTGAACCTGAACCAGGACCACCACAGTGAAGCACGGAGGAGGCAGCATCATGAGAAACATTCCAGCTGGATGCTCATCCCAACACACAAGAGTTCCTACAGAAGAACAAAGTGAAAACCACGGCGTAGACCTGGTCTGACCTGAATCCAAGATCCCATATCTGTAATAAATATGAAATTCTTAAATTCAGCCCAAACTTTTTTAAAGAACTCAGTTTTGGGTTCAAAACAACAAATAAAGAAACTCGGAGCAGCAACGTTTCCTGAGTTCTGTCTGACTGAACACAGATAAAAGACAANGTCAAAGTGAACAACTTCCTACAAACGAATGTCAATAAGTGACTATAAAAGTATTCACTGCCTTTAAAGTGACTCGACTAATTCAACACAGAGACTAGTGAAGGAAGGCTCCAGCCCCCCCACGACCCTAGTGAGGATGAAGCGGTGTATAGAAAATGGATGGATGGATGGACTAGTGAAGGAGGCCACCAAGACTCCTCTGAAGGAGTTTCCAGCATCAGGAGCTCAGATGTTAGAGACTGTTCATGCAACTGTCTGTTCTTCACCATCAAAGCTTTATGGAGACAAAGAGAAAGACTCTGTTGGAAAAAGCTCAGATTAAATCTGGACCAGAAGACACGTGGAGACTCTGAAGTCACCTGAAGAAGGTTCTTTGGTCTGAGGAGACCAGAATGGAGCTTTATGGCTTTGTTTGTTGGACACCAAATGCTGCACATCATCACAAACACACCATCCTCACTGTGAAGCACGGTGGTGGCAGCATCATGATGAAGCACGGTGGTGGCAGCATCATGATGAAGCACGGTGGTGGCAGCATCATGATGAGAACAGATACTGTTTTACTTTGACATGAAAGAGTCTTTTTTGTAAATTCTTTCCATTGAAGCCAAATTGAATTGATTCAAAGTGGAAAAGCAACAAAAGGATCAAACCTTTCAGGGAATCCTTTCTGAACCTTGTATTCTATCATATTTACCACATTAATGTCATTAACGTGTGTTTTCATGTTTCTCTCCAGGGCCAAGCAGACTGCAGTACCGACCACCACTACATGGGGGCGCTCTTCACAGACTACCACTTCTACTTCTACAGACGCTGCTTAGACCCATAAACACTCAGTTAAAGACAAATTACAGAGAAAAAAATCCAGTTTTATATGTTTCACAATCAGAGGAGTCGGCTGTCGTCGTGTTTTTGGTTTTTTAAAGGAGCTTTAATTCTGAGACGCACATTGTTCCTGTTGATGTTGTTCTATTTAATGTATTTTACTCTGACGTCCGTCCCGTCCTGAGATTTAACCGATGAAAACATCCCACCTTCTGGAAATGAGCGTTTAATCTGAAGTCAGCCGTCAGATGTTGAATCTTCTTGATGAAAAACTAAATCGGCGAGCAGACGATGATCCGGGTTCAAAGAAAGGAAAAACATTTGTGCTGTGAAAATCTTTTTCTGTCTTTTCTCAGACCTTTGCTTGTTTTCTTGTGGCTGTAAAACGTTTACAGACGTAGATATGAAACGTGTGCAGGAGGCGCCGTCGACATGAAGCGTCTGGAGTTTGTGAACCAAAGATTTAATTGAACAGTTTGTTTTTCTCTGTTTTTAGTTGTTATGATGAAAAGAACTTGTTGAAAATTAGCGTTTTGAGAATTTCATGAATTCTGAGAATAAAGCTTGAATTTTGGTGTTCAGACTTCAGACCTGTATTTATTTTCATTTAGTCGTAAATAATTGAACAAAGCTCCAGCTGGACTGTTTTCATGTCAACTCGAGGTCCGGATTCTCGTCTTTTAGGCAAATTCACTGAGTTCTAACTGTCTATTGTCGATTATTCTGTCTGGTTTGTTTTACAGGGAAACACCACAAACATCCCACCAACCTGGAGTCTGGAGCCTCTGAAGCTTTTTCAAGGTAAAATATTGATTTTTA
>NW_007578910.1:47250-48528 GCF_000690725.1 Stegastes partitus | reverse complement strand
GTTCCTCGCTGACGTTTGTCTTCGTGACGTTTGCGTTTCGCTGCTTCGGGTTTCCCACTTCGTGTCGACTCGAGGGTCACTGAGGTTCTGCTCCGATGAGTCCGTCAATAATTCAGCAGCAAAGTCGGGAAACGCTGATGAATAATGAAGCGGGACGACAGCGTGCTAATCACAGCGGCGCTAACGCTAAACATCCCACAGGAAACCTGAAGTGTTTCTACAGGGGCTTCTACGGGTCAGAACCAGAAAAACGCAGCGTGGACACGACTTTGGTTTCACATCAGTTTTAAAGCTCAGAGTCAATAATCAATACATAATTAATAATCAGGTTAAATGACAAAGATCTGCTGCTTTAATTTGTCTTTTGCATAAATGACGTGTTTGTTTTTCAGGTTTTAGAGAAAAATCTGCATTTTGACGGCATCTGGATGATGAAACAGTCATGAGCTGCTGTGTTGCTGTGTGAGAAGACTGATTCTCATTTTGCTTCATCTTATTGTGTTTCTGAGTTAAATGACTGTGTTTCTGTGTGCAGGGGGAACATGAATGGCCTCTCCACGTCGCTCGTCTTTACCAGAGCTCGTATCACTTCCGCTCCACTGTGGCCGTAAGAAACACCTCATTTATCTCTGGTTCTGTTTTATGTCGCTTTAAAAACCCACATTTCACCAGTTAGTGACCGTTTACATCTAAATGAAGTGATGAAAACAAGAGTCTTTCATGTCAAAGTGAACAACTTCCTACAAACGAATGTCAATAAGTGACTATAAAAGTATTCACTGCCTTTAAAGTGACTCGACTAATTCAACACAGAGACGAGTGACGAGTCACCAAGACTCCTCTGAAGGAGTTTCCAGCTTCAGCAGCTGAGATGTTAGAGACTGTTCATACAACTGTCTGTTCTTCACCATCAAAGCTTTATGGAGACAAAGAGAAAGACTCTGTTGGAAAAAGCTCAGATTAAATCTGGACCAGAGTTCACCAGAAGACATGTGGAGACTCTGAAGACACCTGGAAGAAGGTTCTCTGGTCTGAGGAGACCAAAATGGAGCTTTTAGTCCATCAGATAAGACGCTTTGTTTGTTGGACACCAAACACTGAACATCATCACAAACACATGATCCCCACTGTGAAGCACGGTGGTGGGCAGCATCATGACGAAGCACGGTGGTGGCAGCATCATGATGAAGCACGGCGGTGGCAGCATCATGACGTGAAGCACGGTGGTGGCAGCATCATGATGAAGCACGGCGGTGGCAGCGTCATGATGAAGCACGG
>NW_007578910.1:11716-42070 GCF_000690725.1 Stegastes partitus | reverse complement strand
TGATGTTGAGATCAGAACTCTGTGAGGCTCAGTAAAGTTCTTTAGGGTGTTTGGGTTCTTTTTTCTGCTTCAGGACGTTCAGACGTCTGAATTATGGAGTCGATGATGGAGAGGAAAGCTGTTGCATGAATGATATTAAAAATGTAGATTAAATCCAGATAAAGCTTGTGTGGAAACACTGGTGCTGTGTGCAGAGGAACTGGAAACTCGGATCGATCTGATAACGGTGTGAGTGTGATACTCTCCACCGAAGCGCGACCTTGGCGGAGGGATACGTTACCGTGATCAGACTGTAAACAAATCTGAATGGAAACTGGTTTACATGGACGACCGTGTTGGTGTGTGTGTTTGTGTGTGTGTTGGTCTCTCTGGGGTCACATCGGTGGACTCTGGTTCTGATTCGGTCTCAGAGTTCTGCTCAGAACCCGGTTTTTACCTCCAGTTGTCCTCACAAAGATAGAAGAGTGTTTGGCTCATTGGTTCTGTCAATCACAGGCCGCCGGACAAGATCACAGCTGATCGGGTGAAACTCGAACTCCTCACTCTCTCTTTCAGCACCTGTGTGCAGCGTCCAGGGGAACCAACTGGACCAGAGGAACCAACTGGACCAGGGGAACCAACTGGACCAGGTGGACCAGGTGGACCAGGTGAGGAAGAAGCAGAGCGGCAGGACTCTGGTTCATCCTCTGGGACCCGGAACGAGCAGCAGAGGAAGCTGGACGACAACCGGAGTCTGCTGGAGGAGGTAAGATGAATAAACAAACTCTGTATGCAGGAGATGTGGGGTGAAACTACGCCACCTAGAGACGGTCTGTGAGATGCACGGGTTTGTGTTTCATATTTAGGTGTTAATTCACACAGTTAATTTACTAAAAATATGGGTTTTTTTTTTTAATGATTTTGTTGGAAGATACGTGAAACATCTTCCTGATGAGCAGAAACATGGAGATAGTTCAATATCTGCAGGATGAGGAGACAAAATGACCATAAAGAGGCAAAACTGCCCCAAAAACATAGACGAAACTACACAAAACGATAAAAAACAGAAACAAATGAGACAGAAAATAACAAAAATGAGACAAAAACAACACAAAATGACAGAAGAGGGGATCATAAAGACTGAGAGGAAAATCAAACTTTTACTAAAATAAAATTTTAAAGGCAAATAAGATCTTTTTTTGCTGAATTAAATTAATAAATTTGTATTTAGGGATTTTATGGTAACAGTAGTTACTGTAAACTGGTCTCCTGGACCGTTCTTATTTCTAGCAGTAAATTAAAGCATGAATAAGAAAAACAAACCTCCTGCGCCCCCTTGTGGTGAAGCAGTGTATTAGCTGATTAGCTCATCCCCCTAATCGTCGCACTTTAACTCCACTGCAGCACATTTAATTGTGATAATTTTATTTATAGAGCAGCTCTCAGAGAGAAAACAACAAAAACTGTGTTGGTTTCAGTTGACTCGTATCGAGGCGGAGCTCCGCGAGTCGGTCCGTCTGGATGTGGAGCGACAGCAAGAGGCCGAGTTCCTCCGTCAGCAGGAAAACAAACTGCAGCGACAAAACCTGCTGTACCTGAGCCTGAGCCAGCGAGTCGCCAAGTAGGAAAAAGTTTTCTACGTTCACAAACCTCTGCATCTGACTCTAAACTCACGAATCAAATCTGATAAAATGTTTTGTCGTTTTGTGTTTCTTCTGCAGACCCTGGGTCAGCAGCTACTTCAGGAGGTTTCCGATGCACATCTACTGTCTCCCCGTCCAGGCCGCCAATCTCAAAGGCAGGAGGCGGGGCCTGACGAGGAGGAAATGACGCATGAATCACAAATAAACAAATAAATAGATGTACTGATAAACGCTGTTGTCTTGGCTGTTTGTTTCCTTATCATGGCTGCATCGGCTATCGCACTGCAAAACAAGTCATTTATGCAAATTTCTGTTTGCTGCAGTGAAAATATTTTTGGGTTTTTTTGCACTTTTTTTTTTTTACTAACTAGACCTTTAATGAAACCTCAAAAACAAAAACAAAAAACAACTGAATGAATAATTGTCCTTATAAGAAAAACACCCAAGAACAAAAAGATTTGTTTTCCACTGACACAACATTAGTTTGCAGAACCTTCTCAGAACATTTTTGGAACTTATAATTTCCAGCTGGTCTATTAGTCAAACAAAACATCAGCATAACAATCAGAACATTAGTGCAGATGTGAATAGTTTTGCTCTCAACGTTGTATGTATGGTGTAAAAACATTGTTTAATAGTGAAATCTAGTCTAAACAAACCGCTTTGCTTCATTCTGTTGATGATTTTTTTTACCCTAAAAGGCTTTAAATCAGCCTGTCCGTGATCTCTGTGTTTTCCCTGATGCGCCCTGAACGCGGCGTCACGTTTCTACGTGCCTACGTCACGGCGCCGTCCAGCCCTTCTTCTGTGAGCGTGCACGGCTTCATCCCCGAAACACAGACATCATGGTGAGACTCGTGAGATTTGTTCTGTTTCTAAACCAGATAAACGAGTGAAAACGCGAAGTTTCTCTTCTAAACATGTCCGAGCGTCTGTAAACTCTTCACAGCAGCTTCTAAACTGTCTGGGTCGTTTGTTAGCGTCCGTTTAGCCTCCCGTTAGCTTAGCGGTGCTAACCGGCGAACAGCACATGGGCGTTGTGAGCGTGCTAACGGCTAAGCTAGCAGCTCCATTGCGGCTGTTTGGCTCTTTGTGCGGCGTCATGAGGCTGTAGCTTCTGCTGCAGTTGACGTTAAATAAACTCCTGTTGGTTCATTAGCTGCTGTTTTGTTTCCTCTTGTTCCTCCTTGTTAGCCCGTTAGCATGCTAGGCTAGCCTGTCAGTGGGGCTTTGTGGCTGTCAGAGGAACAAATCAGCGATTCTGGAAAATTCATGAATAATTAGGGTTTAAATAACGAACGTACAATCTGAGTGAGACGACAAACTGCTGCTTTTATTAGACTAACTCGAGCACGTCGCTCAGATTTGGTCAGTTTTTGTGTTTTTATTGTATTTTCTAAATAAAGCGTCTGAAAGCTTCTAGCGGTTTCCAGGATGAAGGGGCGGGGCTTAGCTGCTGCCGCCTTCAGGGCCGCTCGGAAGAAATAGCTCTGTCCACGCCCAGAGTCCTGAACGGGTTATTTTAACTGATGAAGATGTTTCTTAATAGAGCGGCAACAATTATTCGATTCATCACGTGTTCATGTTTAGTTTCTCTAATTATTGAAAGCTAACCAGATCCTCTTGTTTATGTGTTCATCAGCTGTTGTGTTTGTTATTTGTGTGTAAATGTGTGTTTGTTTTCTTCGTAGGCGTCCTTATCGATGGCCCCGGTCAACATCTTCAAACATGGAGCCGATGAAGAGAAAGCCGAGACGGCGCGACTGGTGGGTTTCAGTCTCGTCTTTCTGTGCTGTTCATCTCCTACGTTGTCATAACGCCGCGTTTCTAATGTTGTTGTTTCTCTGCAGTCGTCCTTCATCGGCGCCATCGCCATCGGAGATCTGGTGAAGAGCACTCTGGGCCCAAAGGGGATGGTGAGAGAGTTCTACGGATTCTCGTAGAAGTTTTAAGAAAGAAAAGAACCCGGAAAGCTTTTAACTTAAACTACAAAAACATCCCGTAATCGTTTGTTCTGATCCGTCTGCTCAGGACAAAATCCTCCTCGGCGGAGGAAAAGGCGGCTCAGTGACGGTGACCAACGACGGAGCCACGATCCTGAAAGCCATCGGAATCGACAACCCGGCCGCCAAAGTTCTGGTTGGTGAGTGAAGACGGAGTTTAGTCGGGAATCAGTCAAAGCTGGAGTGAAGCTGATGCAAAGCAGAGGCTGTTTATGGACCAGAAAGGGCAGAAAAACAGAATGTGATGCTGTAAAAATGTGTTTGTAGGAGGTCTGAGGAGACTTTAGTCACATTTGGGTGATTTTTATGTTGATTAATCGGACCGATTCCGTCCTCAGACATGTCGAAGGTCCAGGACGATGAAGTCGGTGACGGGACGACCTCCGTCACGGTTCTGGCTGCAGAGCTGCTGAGGGTAAATATCTGCCGTCGAGCTTTAAAACTCTCTCAGGAAGCAGAAAAAAAGCAGAATATTCAGCGTTTGACGTCGTCTCTGCTGTTGCAGGAGGCCGAGCTTCTGATCGCCAAGAAGATCCATCCTCAGACCATCATCGCCGGCTGGAGGAAGGCGACGCAGGCGGCCAGAGAGGCTCTGAGGGACGCCGCCGTGGACCACAGGTAGGAAACATCTGGAGGCAAACACCTGGCTGCAGGTCAGAAACACAGGAGACCATGTTTAGATGTAGATGTTTACTGTTGGAGCAGCAGGAACGAATCAGTGGAGAGAGAATTGATTTCTAATGGACTAATAAGTGATTAATCATTAAAATAAACTTTTTAAAGCAAACAAAACAAACATCTGGTGGGTTTTAGATGCTCAGATTTGGGATTTTTCAGATGTTTCATCATCTTTAATGTGAGACGGTTTGATTTGGACGTCGGTGAAACAAAAACAACGTCTTGTGACGTCATCTCGAGCGTTAACGATCAGTAATCGACATTTTTCTTGAAGATAAAACAAACAAACAAAGATTAAGGCCAAACTGTGCAGGTATAAACACAGTTTTATGGGGATTTGAGATGTTTAGCTTCCATAACTTATTTTAAGTTGTTGACAGAAAACATCCATAAATACACGTTTAGAAAGTTATTTTATTATTAGTGTGTCGATTGGAAGTTTATTTAAATGAGATGAAACCTCATCTGAATATTTAAACTAAATAAATGTGAGAAAATTTGAACACAAAACGTCTTTTATTCATTTACATTCATTTCTAAAAACAGGAAGTGAATGTTTGTCGACAGTATTTTCTGATTTTATTCAGCAACTAAAATCCTTTGACTCCGACGTGTCGACGAGATGAAACAAGAACTCGTTAAAAGCTTCTCAAATGTTTGCTGCTGTTTATTTTATGATGTTGAAGATGTTGTGAGTTTCGTCCATCATAACTCCCGACGTCATCGTACCTGCTGGTAGTTTTTTGACGACTGTAAACGAGGTATTAAACTCTGATTAAAAGGCTTTGTTTTAATCTCCTCGTCCCGTCGTCTCCGTAGCAACGATCCGGCCCGTTTCCAGGAGGACCTGCTGAACATCGCCAGGACGACGCTCTCCTCCAAGCTGCTGACGCACCACAAGGACCACTTCGCCCAGCTGGCCGTCGACGCCGTCATGAGGCTGAAGGGCTCCGGCAACCTGGAGGCCATCCACATCATCAAGAAGCTGGGCAGCAGCCTGACCGACTCCTACCTGGACGAAGGTGAGGTCATGTGACGGGGCGGAGAGACGGCCTCTGATTGGCCGCTGCGCTGCAAAAAGAAACAAATCTCTGACAGCAAGAGAGTTTAAAAAAAAATAAATGTAAAAATGTTTGAAATAACAGCAGATGTGTGTAAAATAATGATTATTGTTCAGATTCAGATCAAACAGGATAATTTTATGGTCAAACATAAAAGAATAAATTAGTAAAAATGCAGGTTTGTTTTATTAAAACATTTTTACAGTCAACATGTTGGTTCTGGGTTTTATTAGATATTATCTGGAATTTAACGAAACAGGAAAAATCCATAAAATAAGAGTTAAAAAGATATTGTTTAATAATTTAATTGTTAATATACATATTTTTACTTTCAAATACCTGCGATTAACTGTAAAATAACATGTTTGATACAGAATTAACTTTTTTTTATCATTAATTGAAATAAATTGGGAAAATGGGTGAAATAATAGTTTAAAAAGTACAACTCTCCTGAATGTTAATATTTAGTCTTTCAAATAACTGCTAATATCTACAATAATCATTTTAGCTGATTTAAATGCTGTGAAGTTTGATCTGGTTTTTGTAGAAAATACAGATTTTAGTTTTCTGTGATTCCATCTGATTTTTAACCAAACAGGGAAAATCTGTGAAATAACATTAAATTATTATAAACCGTCACAGTTTAATACGGTTTCATGTCATCGTGTGTTTTTCTCGGTCCAGGCTTCCTGCTGGACAAGAAGATCGGCGTGAACCAACCCAAGAGGCTGGAAAACGCCAACATCCTGATCGCCAACACCGGCATGGACACCGACAAGATCAAGGTTCAGAAACACACAATGACACAAACTGATCACTGGTTGGTTTCTCTCAACATCTTCTGCAGCTTTTCCAGAGAGATTTTTATTTTAAAAAGTAGAAGCTTTGTTATTTCTAAACAATAATTTACACTTTTACTGATCACGATGCATCCAAAGACCTCAGTTTGTCTCTGAGGGTCTGGAGACGTCGCTTTGGGCAGAAAAAGATCAATTTATTTTGGAAATGTTGAACGTTTGGTCGACCAGCTGGAATCCTGAGGGTCCTGAGTTTAATGTTATATCAAATTGATGTCCTTCAGAGTACGTTTTAAGTCTTTGATTACAACCTTTAGGTCTTAATTATGCTTCAGACACAAAAAAAAGCATCCACACACAATGATGCTGCCACCTCTGTGCTTCTCTGTAGATGTCAGAAGATGCAGAATAACGTGAAGCAGGATCAGCTGAGGGTTTGAGTATTTACGGCTGGTTTGTTTGTTTCAGATCTTCGGCTCCAGGGTTCGCGTCGACTCGACGGCGAAGGTTGCAGAGATCGAACTCGCAGAGAAAGAAAAGATGAAGGAGAAGGTCGACCGGATCCTGAAACACGGCATCAACTGCTTCATCAACAGGTACGAACAAAAACAGGCTGCATGAATCTGAAAAACAGTGTTAAGGCAAAAGTTGACCAGCAGAGGGCGGCGGCGCTCTGCAGTGGAAGACGTTCTGATAGCAACGGTTCACGATCTAATCCTCTACTGGTCGTCTCTTCACCACGTAATGTGCTGCTTTGTGTGAACAGATCTGAGTCGACAGAAATAATCTGATTAGTATTCAAACATTCAAGCACCATTCGTTTACAACACTTTTAAAAAACCAAGTAGCTGAGGGAACGGTGGTGGCAGGATCATGATGAAGCACGGTGGTGGCAGCATCATGATGAAGCACGGTGGTGGCAGCGTCATGACGTGAAGCATCTCATCGTTTTAGCACCAATATAAATGTGACCTGTAGAAGAGACTGTTGGTGGTTCGTCACACCAGCTGCTGACTCTTTAATTTTTTATTTTCTCGTCTTTTTAAACATTTTCCATTGTTTCCTCGCAGACAGTTGATCTACAACTATCCAGAGCAGCTGTTCTCTCAGGCGGGAGTCATGGCCATCGAGCACGCAGACTTTGCCGGCGTCGAGCGCCTCGCTCTGGTCACCGGTACGTAAAAACACACAATACGTCCGATACAGCATTGATTACATGACAGTATTGATGGGCCGCTGTGTGTTGATCAGGTGGTGAGATCACCTCCACCTTCGACCACCCTGAGATGGTCAAACTGGGCCACTGCAAGCTGATCGAGGAGGTGATGATCGGAGAGGACACGCTGATCCACTTCTCTGGCGTCGCCATGGGTAACCGCATGTTTCATCACACACTATGCTGAACTGTTGGTGTGTTTGGTTGTCACCTGCTGCCTCCTCCCTCCCATGTGACCCTCTGCTGGTTGACTCCGCCCCCTACAGGTGAGGCCTGCACCGTCGTCCTGCGAGGAGCCACTCAGCAGATTCTGGACGAGGCCGAGCGCTCGCTGCACGATGCTCTTTGTGTTTTGGCTCAGACGGTGAAGGAGCCTCGCACCGTCTACGGAGGAGGTACGAACGTAAATGACGAACGCTGCCACCGTCAGGTCAAACTGGGTGTTACAGCTTTGACCCGAGCATTAAATGGCACTCATCACCTGTCATACCATCCGTGTTGTTTCGTGTTTATTAGGCTGCTCTGAGATGCTGATGGCGAAGGTGGTGACCGACCTGGCCAATAGGACGCCAGGAAAGGAGGCGGTCGCCATGGAGTCGTTCGCCAAGGCTCTGAGGATGGTGAGTCCGTTTTCTCTGGAAGGGGATGAGTGTTGCTTGTTGAAGCCGGCGGTTCTGATCCTCGTCGTTGTTCTCTCGTAGCTGCCGACCATCATCGCAGACAACGCCGGCTACGACAGCGCCGACCTGGTGGCCCAGCTGAGAGCCGCACATCAGGAGAACAAGACCACCTTCGGACTGAGTGAGTGGAGCCGTGATGCAGACTTGGACAGTACACGGGTCCAAGAAGTTCTGCTGTTCTCGGCTCATTTTAGAACCAGTTAGACTGACTGGAAACCACAGCCGGACTCAGTTTAGTTGCTTTAAGTTTCTACTTAAGAGGGCGATTTATCATTAAAGTCTTTGTTGTTAATTGTTCAGCTTAAGTGACACGGTGGAGGCAGCATCATGATGTGAAGCACGGCGGTGGCAGCATCATGACTTTAGTGATAATGTGCTGGACCCACTTCTGTCGTGTGCTGTACATCACCTAAAAGCCAGTTGCTAAGATAGCGGCTACTAGACTTAGCTGAAGCTGAGTTTACTGATTTTGCCCTCGCTGTTTGTAAATCTGCCCTTTAATGAGTCAATATTTTGGTTCTTTAGTTTATTATTTTACATTATTAAATTTGGCAGCATTAATTAAGAACAATGACTACACTTGTGCTAATAAAGCTAGCTAGCCTAGCATGGCTCAACCACATGTGTGATGCCTTTGACCCAGATACTTACCTGTGAGTTAAATCGTATTAATGGTACACGTGTTTCCCTGCAGACATGTATGAGGGCTTGGTGGGAAACATGGCCGAGTTGGGCGTCACAGAGTCCTTCCAGGTGAAGCGCCAGGTGCTGCTCAGCGCCTCCGAGGCCGCCGAGATGATCCTGAGAGTCGACAACATCATCAAAGCTGCACCCAGGTCGGTCCACCGTGATAAATAATCCGTCCTGACAGGGATGCACCTCCTACAAAACGATCATCATAGTAATTAGCAACAGAAACGTCCTCTGTGGCTAATTACTGACTGTTTACTGTTGTTGTTGTTTGTTTTTGCAGGAAGAGAGTTCCCGACCACCACCCCTGCTAGAGGACGGACGGGTTAAACCGGGGAGGGATCAGTTTTGTTATTTATCACCTCTGTGTAGTTCAAGTCAAAGAAACGCTCCGCCGTCTTTTTCTCTGTTAAACTCTCACTGTGGACGCTCTGCACAGGCTAGCCGGCTAACGCTAACCAGACGCGGCAGGGTTCAGCAGCTCCACTAATGTTAGCGGGACAATAGCTAACCTTGTAGCTGCTGTCAGCATAAAGTAATGACGTTAAAATGTTGACAGAGTTTGTGATGCTAACATTAGCTGAGGCCGCTGCTCTTGCTGGTTACGCTAACGTTAGCCGCCTAGCGCCGACAGCGCTAAGAAAGCAAGTTTGTTTTTGTTTACTGAAATAAATGAGCCAATCCTCATCAGCTGGTTTGTTGTGTGTCTTTCATTGAAATAGATCATTTCATTTAGAGAAGGCAACAGTTAGCGCTGACGGAAAACATAAATCTGCTACTTGTAGGTAAGCAGGACACGGTAAAGATTCGTTAGCATTGACGAACCCAGCAGAAACGGATTTAAACTTGGACTCATCCTGAAACTTCTTCAGAAAAGCAACATGTTTGCAGCACATTTGTTGGTTTGATTTTGCTTTCATGGAGGTTTGCATCGTTATCGCACAAAATGTAAGAGATTTGTTGCTACAGACAAACGTGTTCATTGGTGGGTTGCCTCCAATTTACTTCCAATAACATTTACCGTCAGTAGCACATAAGCTATAAACAGCATTTCTTGCTATAATTTTATAATTCAGAGTTTTCATTCACTTTGCGGTTCACTGCAGTGAAATGCAATTCAAAAAATTTGCAGCAAAGTCTGACTTTCTTTAGTCTGGATGTAGACTGAGTATAAAATTGGCTTTTACTGCAAATAAGAAACGTTGTAGCAACAAAAAAACAACATAAAATATAAATCAAACATAAATTTGTATGATTTACCGTAATGTCTGGATTATAAGCCGCTACTTTTTTGACACGCTTTGAACACTGAGGCTAATTTATGGATTTTTACGAGTTTTATGAATTTTCCTTGAGACCAAACGACGTTGAGAGCGACGAAAGAGAGACTGAGGAAGTGATGAAGTGATTCTGAGGCTGTTCAGCTCCTGAAGACACTGAAGAAGACGACTTTTGTGGTTTTAGTGCAGGAGGAAGATGAAGATAGCCATCAGTGACTTTTCCTGGTAGCTGCTGTATGTTTAAGCATTTACGGTACGTATTTAATTAAAAGTTTAACAAATCTTTCTGTGTAAATATCTCATGTTCCAACGTGGACACCTGCAGCCTGTACATGTACACACCTGGTTTCCTGTTTAGAGTCAGTGGGTGGAGCTTATATTCAGGTGCACAATAGTCCGGAATTTACGGTAACGTGTTTGATATTGATTTTTTAATATTTTTTTCTGACAAAAAGCAGCATTTGCGAGTCCAAACTATTCTACAAAGAACTACAACCAATCGGTGTTTACGTTTTTCAAAATAAAAGCTGTCCTGAAACATAAACCCAGCTACACACAGGACACGCCACCACTTCAACACAGACGCTGTAATAATGAAAGTGAAACACCTTTAAATCAGGCGTTTGTGGTTATTTTGTCCACCTGTATGTGAGTTAAAGTTCAAACCGTCTCAGCAGGTCACTGAGACCTTCACAGTGTCGACACGCCGGAGTTGCTCAACCAGACGGTTAAAAGTAAAACCAAACGTTCAGCAGAAACGTTTATTAACCTTAACATGACACTGAAAATCATTTTAATTACTAATCATTTTATTTAACTGGTTGTTATGTGAAACATTTGTTGTATTTCAGATACATAAGTGAACACAGTGTAGGGTTTGTTAAGGCACATCATAAGGTTTATTTAACGGCTTTTTCTGGAGCTTTTAACTTCATCTTCAGGTTTTCTGCAGCTTACAAAAGTCACACATGTACTTTGAATGACAGTTAATCCCTCTGAGTCTGTTTCTGTTCAGACTCTGAGCAGGTCACGGAGTTTTTGGAGTCGATTCAGATCCAATCAGAGCTTCGGTTGGACTCTGATAAACGTCCTCAGCGTCTCAGACTGATGCAGATCCAAACATGTTGAAGCTGCTGCTGCTGCTGCTGCTGTTGTTCTGGACGAGCTCAGCGCTGGTCAGGTAGGAAAACACAACGTTAGTAAGATGTTTAATTAAAATTAAAACTCTCTGCGTTAGAGCTGTAGTCCCTGAATTTTTTTAAATCATGTGACTGAAGGCTGTTCAGTTTCAATCTTTTTGTTTTTGACGGACCTTTGGAAAAAAAAACCCATGTGGAATAAAGGGATGGAAAAAAAAAACATTTCTAGCTCAAATGTTCTTGTTTTTCTTGACATGTCATTAGTTAAAGAACTTGAAATTCTTTCTGTTTTTACAGTTTCTTGCTCTAATAAATGATGTAACTTTGGTGATTTTTAAAAGTTAAAACCTGCTTTTCAAACCTGCCAACAGGTTTTGGTGTTCAGAGAAGTTTTTATGCTAAATGCTAAGCTAACTGGTAGCTCTATCTGAACCATACAGCCATTTAGAAAACAAAGAGCTGAAACGCTGAACTGCGTCGTCCTCAGGGTCCCCCTCAGGCGGGTGCGTTCGATTCGTTCGCAGCTGCGAGAGGCCGGCCTGCTGGAGGAGTTTCTGAGGGACCACCGACCCGACGCGTTCAACCGCCGCTACGCTCAGTGCTTCCCGTCCGGGACGCCGTCGCTGAGGCTCGGACGCTCCAGCGAGAGGATCTACAACTTCATGGATGTAAGAGCAACGACACTGAACGCCGGGTGAAGAGGTCGCAGGTTCGAATCCCAACGCTGCTCAGGGAAAACGTCGGCAGATCAGTTTTAGGCTAGCTGCAGCGCCTCAGTATTCCTCTGGGGGTCACTGTTGCCCAAAACAGTGGAGTATTTTAGAGAGTTGGATAGGCACGGAGCTGTTGGTAGAGATGCACACGGGCATTTGAAGCAAGCAACTGTTTAGTGTTTTCTGAATGAAACCCCAGTTGTACGTTGTGCGTCTGTTGTGCGTCTGTTGTGCGTCTGTTGTGCGTCTGTTGTGTTTCAGACTCAGTATTACGGTGAGATCAGTCTGGGAACTCCGGAGCAGAACTTCTCGGTGGTTTTCGACACCGGATCGGCCGACCTCTGGGTGCCGTCGTCCTACTGTGTCAGCTCAGCCTGCGGTAACGCAACGCTGCACAACACGACACAACACAACACTATCCTACACAAGCGTTGCGTGTTTGTATTCTTGTATTAGAGGCGGTTGTGTTTGCGGGTCAGGACGGCATGACTCGGGTTTAGTTTGTTTGAGATCGTGATAAGAAGTTCAAGGCCTGTGTGTGTGTGTGTGTGTGTGTGTGTGTGTGTGTGTGTGTGTGTGTGTGTGTGGACTTTTTGTGTTACTGTTGTCACATAAGATGTGTTCATAGTACAGCTCTGGTTTCATTAAAGTGTTGAGCAAATTTGAAGCAAACTTTTGAAATGTTGAAAAAAAGAAAGAAAAAAAAATATTTAAAGTAGTTTTGCTTCCATTAACTGCTTTGGGGAATAAACTTGGATGCACAGCTCATCAGAAGGTGGCGCTATCAGCTGCACAAGCTGTAATAAACAGTAAAGAAGTTGTAAATAAAACCAGTTATTGGTCAACTGCTGAAAAACCTCAAAGAAGATTCAAGAAACTAAACTCTTGGAAAAAGTCAAAAACCAATTCTACCAAGCGTAAAAACTTTTTTTGTGAACTTGGTGATGTTGTGTCGTATTTTGCTGTTTCCATTCACCTTTATTATTGTGATTAGGGATGTTAATGGTTAATTGATGACTTGCCATTACCAGTTTAACCAATTAAAAAGAGATTAACCAATAAGGCAGAAGGACCCAGACCATGCATGTCAGAAAATGTTTTGTAGTTTAGCTGTAGTACCTTGTGGCACCACCAGGTGGCGCCTCCTACTGTTTAATGAGATGGAAGACTGACTGTGTTTTATGCAGTAGCAACTGGTGGAGGTGGATGCAAAGATTACAGGCAGTTCATGTTATGGTTTCCAGCCAGAGCTCACATATTCAAATGAAGCAGTCGATTTCTAGGACAGCAGCCCAGTAACTAATTATCTAATGAACCAGACCTTGTTTAAGGTAGATGTCACATATCAGTGGGTAGAAATGTTTCTATCAATCTATCAATAGTTGTCCAATCTGTTCAAAATGTGTCAACAATTAGTGATAATTGACTGAAAACGCTGCCACCCATCCAGTGACAGGAAGTGCCTCGACTCTGTTGGTAAAATTCAGATTTACTGCAAAGTTTTGGTTAAGGTCGGGTTAAGTGTCTGGAAAAATAAGTCGATGTATTTGTGTGTTCACAGTGCTGCACAAGCGCTTCAAGGCCTTTGAGTCGACGTCGTACCGTCATGATGGTCGATTGTTTGGGATTCACTACGGAACGGGACACCTGCTGGGAGTCATGGCCAGAGACACGCTGAAGGTCCATCCTGGTTTATCTTAGAATGTAAAAAATGTCAAGGTTACAGTAGAGCTTTAAAGTGGGATGAAGACAATGTTATATGACAGAAACATTTTGCATCATCAGTCCAAAAGATCAACACCAGCGGTACAAAACATCTGGTTCTTTGATATTAAGTCCAAGATAAAGTTCAAGATTAAAAATGATGGCTGCCGAGGTGGCTCAGCCAACGACTGAGCTTTAAATTAATTTGTTTGTTGCTGTTAATGGTGAGCAAGAGCTGAAGATTATAACGTCTGTGTAGATTCTCATCATCCAGGTGGTGGTAATCCTAAGGAAGTAATCTCCTGAGGAAGTTACTTGCAGTTGCGTTGAGCTTTTGAAGACACTGGAGAAACTGAAGGTGTACCCTGTTTTCTAACAATCTGTAACTGGTTGTTATCTTCAGATTGGGAGTCTGACTGCTGTGAACCAGGAGTTCGGGGAGGCCGTGTACGAACCTGGTGACATATTCATGATGGGGAAGTTCGACGGTGTTCTGGGACTGGCTTACCCATCCCTGGCACAGATTCTTGGAAACCCTGTTTTTGACAACTTGTTGGCACAGAAGGCATTGGACAAGCCGGTGTTCTCCGTCTACCTCAGCAGGTGAATTCACACTAGGAGCTCACCAGTACAACCAGTTCAGGGATTCACTGTCTTGCTTAAGGGGTGCATTCGAGTGAGGAGAGTTCCTTGTTTCAGCCTGTACAGGTTTTATTATTCTGTAGATCAACTTTCAACCTTGTCGTTTCCCAACGTGAATCCTCCAGAAGTCTTAAATGAATGTCAAGAATCCATCTGAACCATCTGGAACCTTCCAGAAACATATTTGAATACCAGTAAATCCTCCAGACCACACTCCTGGAGCGACTTTCTCAGGAGTTCTAGATCTTTTATAGTCCTCATTTGAACTTCCAGAAAACTACTAGGCTACTTTAAAATGATTAAATTCTGCTGCAACCCCAGTAACATTTGGAGTCTCTTCAACAACTTGATCCATCCCAAAACCTCCAGAAGCTTCCGGACCACCTCAGAATCTCTTTGATTCTTAAACAATGTTTCGTAAAGAAATAAGTGTACATTTTTAAAGAGTGTTGACTGGAATGTGATTTTTGTCCATACAGGAAAACAAAGACCACCAGCCCAGAAGGAGAACTGCTGCTAGGCGGAATAAATGAGGCGATGTACACTGGACCAATCAACTGGCTGCCTGTAACCACTAAGGGATACTGGCAGGTTAAGATGGACAGGTACATTTTTCTTGGTCAAACATCGCAGTCTCAGTCAGTTAGTTCTTTATCATAAAGCAACCACTAGATGGCAGTGTAAACTGTTTTTTTCTGTTTGTTTCAGTGTGGCGGTGCAGGGTACCAGCTCGTTTTGTCCTCACGGTTGCCAGGCAGTTATTGATACTGGAACCTCCCTTATTGCTGGACCGCCCAATGACATCTTCAGCCTCCAACAGCTGATCGGAGCCACGCCCACAAACTTTGGAGAGGTTAAAATCAGTCTAATTCTATAGGTTACTGAGAGGTTAGATTAAACTATTGCTATGCTAAAGATAGCAACTCATTAAGCGACTGAACAAGGTGCTAATGCCTAGAAATGCTCGTTGTTACACTGGAGATTGTAGCCACTAGCCTATGGATGCTGGTTGCTAGCTTAGGAATGCTATTTGCTAACCTGGGGATGTTGGTTGCTAATTTAGGGATGCTATTCACTAGCCTAGGAATCCCAGCAAGGGATGCCAATAACAAGTCTAGAAATGCTAGTCACTAGCCTAAAGATGATAGTAAATAACCTAGAAATGCTTATTGCTAGCCTAGCAATGCTAATAACTGATGTGACATGTTATATTTTTGTTAACATGTTAACACACATCTTGCTGTGTTTCAGTTTCTTATCG
Organism: Stegastes partitus; assembly: GCF_000690725.1. Classification (NCBI taxonomy): domain Eukaryota; kingdom Metazoa; phylum Chordata; class Actinopteri; family Pomacentridae; genus Stegastes; species Stegastes partitus. The sequence continues at coordinate 26,584 of NW_007578910.1, read as the reverse complement.
ACTGTGTCAGGTTGTCCAGTTTGCCTCATGTAACTTTTGTTCTGGGTGGAACAGAGTACACGCTGACTGCGGACCACTACGTTAGGAAGGTGAGGTTTATTATTTTGTTTGACTTGTCCTCATGTAGCTGTCAGACTTTGTTCTGCAGCTGGCTTTATCTGTGGTGAAATATTAGGAAGTACTACTACTACAAATAAACTTGATCATACACTGTCTAAAAAAAGATGGACGTCACCACGTTGATGTCAGCCACTGGTTTGGACGTCTTTGTGATTTGAAACATATCGAGTGAGCGATGAATCTGACAGTAAACTTAAGGATACTATGTACATCCATATGATCGCGACCCGTCAATTACAAGCAACCCTGCCCTAAAACATACTCTGCTTTATGCTAAATGGGACCAAAATTTACCAAAAGAACACAATGTTATACTGACGCAGAACATAAACTCATTATGAAGATGTTTAATGAGGTAACTGACCAAGTGAAAAGTGGGGTCATTATCTCATAGACTTTTATACAGTCAGAATTATTTTTGCAACCACAGGAGTCTCACCTGCTGGTTTTTAGACAGAATACAGGTTTAAGGCACTTCTGCATTGGCTTCACTTTCCAGACCTGGAGGCCACGTCCATCTTTTACATTCAGTCTATGACTCGAACAAACTGCAAATACACAGTCTGAAAATGTCTTCCAATACCACCGTCCTGCTTGTCATCGTCAGGAGATGCTTGGCGACAGGGAGATGTGTTTCAGTGGTTTCCAGGGCATTGACATTGTTTCCCCTGAGGGCCCCCTGTGGATCCTGGGAGATGTGTTCCTGACAGAGTTCTACAGCATCTATGACAAAGGACAGGACCGGGTCGGCCTTGCCCGGGCTAAGGAACCAGCTGAAAAGTAACCTGGAACTCAATCCAAACCAATAAACACTGCGCAATTTAAAAGTATTTTGTAATTCATGGCATCACACCAACAAAAAAAGAACATCTAGCAGCTAGCTAGCTTGCAGCAATTTGCTAAATATCACCACTGCAGGACCAGAAATGGCCTCAGAATTGGCCCTTTCAGCCCTTCTGTTTTCATTGCATTGCATGAAAACAGCATCAAAACTGCATCATTCATTGCATAGGATCCACCAGCTTTGACCATAAGGCTAACTCAAAGGGCACCAAAACAATAAGAAATAGCAGCTACTGGATGTACAGTAACTTCAGTTCGATGAACAGGTAGGATATGGAACAGTGGAGGTTTTGTATGTTTTCTGCTACTGATACTCAATGAAGATGTCGAGAGTGTGGAAAAATTGCGTCTGTCTCGTAGATCTTCTCTGAGTTTAACCAGTCAGCATAGAGAACTGAACAGTAGTGTTTCAGGGCCAGTTAGAAGTACCTCCTCTGGAGTAGGCACTCTTTTTAACATGGAAACAGCTTTTAAAGAGGCCCTACAAGAGCGGTTCTTGCAGCAGGAATGTGTTCAATCGTGTGAGCCACCCTAAAATGGCCTTGAAATTCCTGCAGTGGAAAACATCCTAAGGATAAAGAACCATTACTAGGTGTTCAATACTGACAAGATGACATCATTCGTCATTGTTGGTGACCCATCAAGAAGTAGGTCAATATTTTATTTGAAAAAGTCATTTTTGGAGATTCAGCAGCAGCCACAGATAGTGTACATTAATTAGTTTATACATTTACGAATACAAACAGTAATCACAATTCTTAAACCCCCCTGAGTGTATCAGTAAGTGCTACAGTTCCTCTTATGGATACTAGATGGCGTCCACTGGTGGATGGAATACCTCCAACTTTCCTCTAGAAAGTCCACACAGATTATTGTTGCAACAAATTCAGCATAATTAGCTCATTTCACATCTGCATTGAGAGCAACTCTTCCATTAAAACGTCATTAAGGCATGAAGAAGGGGACGCTTACAGGCGATTTTTCTTTAATAGCAAGTGTTTCACCCATAGCGGTTTTCTTTAATGGGAGGCTTTTGTCTTTGGTGTACCAGCCAGACTCAAAAACAAACGTTTTTGGAAATCTGCAGGAAGCTCGCACTTTTTGAGCAAGTATACGTTATTTTTCTTTTTCGTTTCTTCGTTTACCTGAGTGTCTACAACAGAGGTGGAGAGTGCAAAGTTAACCTGACCCATAGAAACGCAGTACATACGTTAATGGGGAATATGTCTGGATGTGTTTCCAGACAAAGCTGGTAATGAGTGGTAAATGCCCCTTTACAGGTTGGTATGTCCAGCTTTCCAGGCATTTGTTGCTTCAAAACTACAAAACAAAAGTCAATTTGAGCCTTTCTCTTAGACCAGGTAGTGACTCTTTCTTTGGGGGATGCTGTTAGCAGCTCGGTGGCTGATTCTGTTTGGTCTGACTGGATGGTTGTGACTTATTCCTTTTCTGTGCTCTGCGACTGGGAGTTAGTGTTTTTCGTGTCTTCGCCATTGCTGGTTGCTTCCTTCTCGTCATTCTCAATCTCTGTTGTTCCCTGGAAGTCATTGTCATAATCAGGGTTGGGGAGCTGCAGCGTGTCAGGTGTTGGACCAGGTGATCGCCGGTATTGGAACCGACCCAAGCCTCGCCTTCGCCGGCCCAGGCCCTTTGGACTTGGCAAGCTGCGGACAGATGCTTTCGAATTCTGCCTGGAGAACTGGAGTGAGAATTGACGTCCTCGTGGCCGGGTTGGTGGGTGACACGGAGTGTTTAGTGTCGTCCAGCGAAATTCTTTGGGCCCCAGTTGAGTTGGGGAGCAACATGCTACCGGGTCAGCCCTGTAAATACAAGGAATGGGTCACGCCAGAAAGGAGAGTAAGGCCAGGACCGCAAAATGAAAAATTTGGTGAAATTTGTATAACTTTTGCAAACCCATTATGTCAAAACCCTAACATAATGGTTTCACTATGGACACTGTTAGAAAACAAAATAGGGCAAAGTTGGAGGTCATGAAAACCAACCTTAGGATTTCCAAGCCTGGTCCCTCCTCGGTGGGGGAATGATCGAGGCCATTCTGAGGTTTGTCAAAAGAATCTGCAGTGTGACAAGCATCACCGAACAACGGCGGGCTGATGACAAGCTGCGGGAAAACAGCAGAGGGCGAGCTTTCAGGTGAGGGCGGGTTGCTGCTGACCTCCCTTAAGGTTGACAGGGTGTCCATGGAAGGTGGGGCCAAGTCGTCCGAACCCGTCTTGACCCTGGAAGGGTTTAAACAAAATGAAATAACCAACGGCAAACATAAAGGTGGTCCCGAATGTAAACTGTGGACAGTTTTGCCAGATGGTTTTACTGTTGATGTGATGCTGTTAAACCAAATCTATTATTACCAGTGTGACACTTGTCATGTAGGTACATGTTGTACAAACACACCAGTACCTGAAGTCTGGGAAGAAGCTGCCAGTTGCGTCACTGCTGTGTCGTTTGAAAGCGGGCCGAGGAGGTCGGAGATCAGGAGGCTCCTGAACGCTAAGCAGTCGGCGGACTCGACCGAGAACCTGCAAATATTAAGAAATGTTACCACAAGAAAAGGTAACCATCTTTTTGAAAATCTGCGAAATTTCCATTCAAACTAATTAGATTCATGAAAGCCGAAATGAGCACGCTGCTTAAGACTCCAGATTACTGAATCTAATAAAGTTGTTTCTGCACTCTGAGGTTCAGGAGTGATGGACTAAAAGTGTTCATTAATGCTCACAAGGTGGCGCTACTCACACTAGAAGGTGTTCATTTCTTTCCTAGTTAACGGCTAGATATCGGTCAGTAGTTTTTAGTGCTAATTTGCTGAAAAACAATCCTTAATGATCAAAAACCTTCTTTACAAAGGTAAAGAAAAACTGTTGTACCGACTCTTGACGCCGAGCCAAAATAGAGTCCTGTTGCCGCAGACGACTGTCGCTGCCGTCGACGTCATCAAACTGCAGGATGTCGGAGAGTCTGGAGGAGACGTTAAACAAAAGTTTAGAACTCAAAATCCAACTAACTCACCAACAGCTACACTGAAAAAAAGGTCAACAGTAGTTCCAGCTCCACAATGACCCTAATGAGGAAAGCCCAACGAACTTCCTGTAGCAGCTACCGTAACACCCAGAAACAATCAGGTTCAGCCAATTGAAATGAGAACCAGTATGAATATGCATGTTGACCCCATATCGGTGGTGGAGCCGAGGAACGACGGGATGCAGTAGTCTGCAGCCGCCAGAGTGTACGGAGGACGAGCGTCGCAGTCGTTCCAGTACATGTCTTTGGTCATGTGAGGCAGGTTCATGTGCATCTCGTCCACGGCGAGAAGAGACACCTGAAGGAGGCAGGAAGATTTTAGTGAAGCTTCTGTTAACTACAAACAACCCACTGAGAGATTCATTGTTGTTATGTCAAGAAAATTAGTGAATTTTACACTCAAGCCTGCAAATTTCTCAGTCAGGAACATTGGACCTAACAATACTGTTAAAGCTGTTTTGTATTGCTGCCCTGGTGTACATGTAGGAACAACTCTAATGTTGGCATTCTAGCTTTAGCCATGATAATCTTTATATAATCAATTTTAGGCCTGAGAATTAATTCAGTAGTTTCTATTTCTATTCTTAACTTGTGATTGAATAAACACCATCAGAGTGTGGATACTTTCGATTTTGAAAACATTTGCGAAAACTTCGTAGTATGCTATAGAACATAGAACATAGTTAAGGGATCTGAATCCATAAATGTGCCTGTTCAACTGGACATAACCTGAAAATATGAGCGCATTTGAGCTTCTTTGGCTGCTGACCTGAAGGTTCCTGTCGATGATCCAGTTTGCCTCAAAGTCGTCGTCGTCTTCTCCAAAAGGGTTGATCAGCTGCTCTGCTACCTGACAGAAAAACACAAAGTAAACCTGGAGTTCAGTCACCCGGAAATGTTTGGCTCTGTTGCTGATCTGACATTCGCTAGCTTGTTAGCTATTCGGTATGCTAACCGGTTGTTGGCAGTAGAGCTCACTTCCAAACTATTTAGGTCGTCGTCATTGGAGCTAAGCTACATGCTAGCAGCCACCGCGTTGTATTTTCCAAAGTATGAGAAAATGAAGGACAGTCATAGCTTCACTGGAACATGTTTCCTTGTTGGGCAACTCACCAACAGCCAGTTGCTTTGGTTTCAGTTGCAATTACCCGTTGTGACCACAGGCGTCGCTGTTGTAGCTGTTCAGCAAAACTTGCATAATTTCACTTATGTAGATTATTAATTCACTTGTTTGCACATTAAGTCTATCAGTTCACCCCAAACTCTACAGGCCTGATGTGCACGTTCATGCTCCTGGGAGGATGAACCACGTTTAGTTTAAGTGTTTTCTTTCAGCTGCACAAAGGACCATCTTAAAATCTTTGGTCCCGCTACTTGTGTTCTGACTCTGAGGCTCATTGAGGATTTCTGGCTCGTGTCCACCAAGTAGTTTATGGAAACTTTATACGGTGTGTTATTTATAAAACACGATAAGGTCAAGAGATGAAAAACAGGTCGACACACACCGACGTACGTCATTCAGTCTGAAGGAAAACAGGCTAGAAGAGTGATGGTCTGATTTATCTCTATTATATATGCATAAATATACACGATAAGCTGTTACACAACTGATACGATTTGTTTAAGGAACAAGTCTGGTAATATGAAAAACAACAAATCTCATGTAAAACTAAATCAGCAATGTTAAAGTCCAGTGTTTTGATCAATCTGTGTATTTTGCAAATTTTTGTTTAATATTTTACTATGAAAATATAAATGGAAAAATTCTTCATATTTTACGAAACTTATTTGCAGTTTTTTTTAACCGTAAAATTACTAAAATATGAATCATAAAACTCTAAAAAGCTGATTTGTTGTTTTGTAGCTAAATTACTAAAATGTGAATTATAACATCCTTCAAATTTTACAAAACAGTTTTTTTATGTTTTACACTGAAACTACTAAATATGAATTATGAAATACTGTACATTTTAGAAAATTAAATTGTAAAAAATAAAATAAAATAAAATAAAAAGTCTTGTTTTTTCTGGTGCTAAAATACAAATGATAAAATTCTTGAAATTTTACACATTTATTATGACATTCTTGAAATTGTACATAATTATGTTTGTACATTTTTTTGCTGTAATTTGAAACTACTGAAACATTATTTATAATATTCTAGAAATTTTATGTATTGAATTTGTAATTTTCTTGGTTCACAGTGAAAATTGTTTTTTTTTATTTATTTACAAATTCTTGAAATTTTACATTAATTCGACATTTTTAGTTTTACAGACATGGTACAAACCCATGAAAATACATTTGACATAATTAATTTGCCATTTTTTCCATTTTACTGTAAAACTACTAAAATATTTTTTGCTAAATTCTTTCTTTCTTAACTTTTTTTACATAACTATTGTGCACATTTTTTTCCCTATATTTCTTTAATAAGTGATTTAAACTGTGCAATCTGTTATAATAAAATGAGAAGTTTTTAGATCATAAGTTCATAATTCTGATGGATGCGTTTGTATGATTCAGACTTTAGTTTTGGTAAATGAGTAACTTGTTTCACATGTAAACACACTGTTAATGCTGGCGTCTACCCAGCAGGGGGCGCTGCAGAAGCAGGTTAAGAAGAAGTTTCTGACCTTCAGCCAGCCAGAGTAGAAGAAGAACTGCAGCAGGGTGAAGATGGGGACGTACAGGTCAAGGTCGTGCCCCTGGTAGCCCCGGGTGGGGTCCAGAAACTGTCGACCAATCAGACAAGCGAAGAAGAAGGTGTAGACGGCGAGAGTGACGACCTGCAGGGACGAGCAGACGGAGGTTCGTGGGTCTGGAGATGTTTCCTCTGGTTGTGTGGGAGCTCCAGAGCTCTGATTCACTTACAGTAATGACTGCTGATGTGATTACGGCTTTAAACATGTTAGCGTGACGGATGACCGACCTGAGTGTAAACCAGCGGGATGCCGACCCAGTCGTAGCCGAACAGAGTCGCACACCAGGTTCTGAACTGGTTCATCTCCTGGACACAGACAGAAACAACAACAGGTTTTCACTTCCTGTCTTTCTGTAACTCAACAGATTGATTTTAAAAAGAGTCCAGCAGAGGAACAAGAAACACAACAACGACAACGATGCTCTGCTGACTTTATGTTCATGGGATTCACCACCAGAGTCACATAAAATCCCAGAACACAGACTGATGTCAGTTCAGGTAAATAAAACGAACACCCAGTTGTTTACTTGTTGTGATCATTAAACACAACCTGTGGAAACCTGAAGTCGCCTCATTGCCATCAACAGGGTCAGAACAACTCTGGTGAGTTAGAAACAGCTGGTTGTTTATCAGAAAGTGAGACATTAGATGTGTTACGGATTAGAAAAAGTCCACGAAAATGACGAAAATTTAGAAAAATAATATCACCAGTTTTGAAAAAAAAGTTGTTTTTGACTTTCCCTACAGTAGCTGGTGAACTTTACGGCTTTATCATGAATAACTCTTAGAAACAGTCAAACTTTTGGTTGTTTTGTGACGAATTCAAAACTGTCGCTTAAGATTGTTGTAATTTGCTGCAATAAACAACAGGTGGCTTCAAATGCAGGAACTCGGAGCAGGCACCAGGTGGCAGCAAAACGTAATCGTCCCTTTCACGCTTTCTGTTCCGGTGTAGAAACCAGCAGCTGAACTCCAGTGAAACGCTGACAAACGCTGGTGGTTTCACTCCAGCTCTACGCAAATAAAAGAACAACGGGGATTCGTTATATTAGCCTGAACAGTGACTGTAACGTTGGAGATGATGATGTTAGAGAGGAGAAGACCGATACTGGACGAGAACACTCATCGTGTTCTCCAAGTTAAACCAATCGGTGTTGAGTAGGTATGTTCTTGTTGCTTGAAAGAGGTTCTACTGGGGCGGTTCTTGGAGTGGAAAACAACTTAACACATAGAAAACCGTCCACCGTTTCTTGTTAGCTAGCTTTTCTGTGGCCGGTTTGTTCGTGTCGCCTGTTACCTGTTTCGTAGTTATAACGTGGATGCAGGTGTTTGTAGGAATGAGCTCAAACGTCTGTTGTTAATGAGTGTTGTTTCGAAGTTTAGCTTAAGTTTTACGGACCATCGCAGCCGCTAATCTGTTAATGTGTTAAAAAGTTCAGCGTTACGTTGAGAATGTTCTGCAGGTCGATGCTGTCCTGGATCCGTCCTTCCTGCCGGGCTTTAGACGCCAAGTTGGAGAACCAGACGACGGGAATCCAGTACTTCAGGTGAGGAGACCGGATGTTCTCGAAGACCTTCCTCTCCTCAGGAGTCATGAAACCTGCAGAGACGGATTATTCAAAACTGGCATGAAGGCAACCAAGTACGTTTTTTAAATGTTCTTCAAGAACACCCGATACTATCTACGGTTCAGTCTATTCTTTAGAAGGTGTTTTTATTATTTCCAAGTGATTCACCAGAAACGTCTCAAACAGAAGCCGGTAAATTCACAATTTTCTCAGAGTTGACCAAATGTTTGAGCTGGTTGAGGAATGTTTGCTGCTGAATACGGAAAAACTATCATTTTAAACAAATAAAACTCTGTCACATTCAATGAATACTGATTTTTAATAACGATTTATTAAGCGTCTCTAAAGAAATCCAACATACGTGAGAATCCAGACTACGTGTTTTCATTTCAGCCATTTTGTTTTTATATTTATTTGTGTATTTTGCTCTGCTTGCCGTCAGACCTGTTAGTTCGTGGATGCTGTTGTTCATTTTTAAATCATTTTTCACTTTAACTGGGTCATTATCTTTAACCAGCATCGGCCCGGATCATAACTATCAAACATTCATTCCATTTTCAGTCCTTTAACCCTTTAAATGCCGGTTAGTTTACATCCCATCACTGATGTTTTTAATGAAAAATATAAAAACAAAACACTTTCCATGAACTAAGGTCTAAACAGATTGTTTTTCGTTGATTCTGTTGGACTCCACACTGACTCTACAGTTCAATGCTGTTGCATAAATACGTTTTTCATCCATTTATTGCAGAAACGCCGGTCTGAGGTCATCACTCAGCTCAGCTCTAATTGGTCGATAACGAGCCAATCCCTGGGGTCGTATCAGCCGGTTACAGGAAGGAGCAAACAGAGCCGGGAAGGACCTGAACTCTGTCTGACTTTTACATCACGTCACTGTTGAGACATCGTTTTGTTTTCTGTAGATCTTCGTGCAACCTTCAGGACATTCATGTGCTGATGGTTTTGGTGAAGGTACATATCAATATATCGTATTTTCATGTTTTTGGACATTTCTCGTCTGTGTTGCTTTTAATGGTTTAATGAAAAACCAACAGAGAACCGCGGGACAACGCTGGGACAACACCGGGACAACACCGACGCTAACCTGCCTCGACCACGTGGTCCACGGTGGGGAAGCGTTTGCAGACGGCCGTGCTGACGGAGCGGAAGATGAGCAGCGACGTCAGGTTGACGTAACGAACCAGCGTCCGGCGCAGCAGGCGGCCATATTCGTCTTTACCCTGAACACAGCTGGAGGCAGAAGAGACAGAAAGTTGTTCACTGGTCAGGATAAATACTGACCGACCACCTGTGCAGGTACAGCTGAAGCATTAAGCAGCTGAATGACTTCATGTTACCAATAAAAACAGTTAAATTCCTGCTGAAGGGAACCAACCAGCAGGTCTCAGTCAATCTGACTTCATACGTTTCATTTGGTTTGATGGTAAAAATGTCTTTAAATCACATTTGGAAATGTGATAAATTATAAATATAAGGTTTATATTGTTCATATTATTTCATTTAAATAAAGTCTGAACATATTTAGTCATGTGCTGCCTTTCTTAAAATATTGTTCGTAATATAATTTCATGGTTCTGTGCTTCTTTATTTTATAAAAGGTTGTTTTATTGTCATCTGTCTATTTTGTGTATTTTTTTTTTTTTTTTTAAATGTAAAAATATTTTTGGACGTCATCTTTAATTTCTTTTCTTTTTTTGCATTTTATTTTTAGATGACTTCTTTTTTATTGTTTTAATTCCTCTCTAACCACTTATTTATCTTCCATTGGGTTCCTTTTCAGTTTAATCTTGGTAACCGATTACAAAAACTTTATTCATGCAGAGGTTTTACAGTCAATCAGAGACTTTTGAGGAGGTTTTAATTTGCTTCTTTCTAAACTGTCATGATCTTTTATTCTTTTTATCTAGATTTTAGGAAACACTTTGTTCTCTTCTTGGTGTTTTACTTTACTTTAGTCTCCTAATCCACGTGTAACCAGGTTGGACAGTCACTTTGAATTTCAGTTTATGTGTTTGAAAGATGCTAAACAAATTAAGATGTATTGATTGAAACCTGAGCAGTTTTCTAAAAATCAGGACCAATAAACCTGTTTCTGTCGTTAGATTGCTGCCTACAGTGGTTCTGTAGTTCCTGTCTCCTCCTGCAGGGGGCAGAACAGAGCGCTATGTCGTACCTGGAGATGTGGAACATGAGTCTGTCGGGCCACGGGAGGTTCACGAACTGATTCCACCACCGGTTCACCACCAGGGTCACGTAAAACCCTGGAACACAAAGACGGAACGGTGAAAACCTGGTTTCACAACAACGACCCTGATGATGGCGATCAGGGTCGTCACAGTTCAGACACGATGGAGGCGTTAAAGAGTCGGAACTCCATTTATATACTGTTGGTTGCTTTATTAACTGGAGTTACTGAAACTATCCTTCATTTTAATTTCAGAAATGCAACATGAAGATGTTTTGGAGTTACAGCGGATGTATCCACCCCGACAGCCGAACCAGGGAGGAGATCAGCTCCACGAACACTCAGCCTGCTTTTAGCTTCCTCTGCTCTTTAATGATCTGTTTCCATTAGCAGCCTGCTAATGAGGCAACCCAACACTCTGCTGTCTGTCTGTCTGCTGAGGCAGGAAGCACAGATACGCTGATATTTCAGCTTTTCAGTCTCTTTCATGGCCTTCGAGTGTTTCTTTAATCTCTTGCCTTTTACTGCAGCATCCAAACGCGACACCCATCCGTCAGTCAGCCGGTGCGACCGGGTGTTAAGCCTTTTGCTCAGAGGACTAATATTAGCCAGACTCCTGCTGCGTTTATTAATAATGACACACATCGGCTGCCTACTTCAAACCCTCGCGAATCCGAGAAGTCTGTAATCTGTGAACGATTAGGAGTGAGATCTGGGGAGATAATTAGACGGGTGGTGATGATGGTGTTGTCTTGTGGGGGTTGCTTCTGCCATTAGGAGGCTGTTACGTAACGATTCAGTAGCACGGTCGCTCGATGGGTTCAGGGAGTTTGTCGGTTAACAATCAGAAAACACTCTTGTGTAAATGTAAAGCCAGCAACGTACTTTTCGATGTGATGATGTTGATGTGAATTCCTTTAACAGATGCAAGATCTAGTCCTTGATGTGCTACGTGTCCGTCCACCAGCCCAACCTCCTCCCCTTTATACAACAATGTAAAACAAACACTACTTCCTGTGTTGCCCTGATGCAGAATTTCCTGATTTACAGGTAATACGAGGCTCTGGTTAGACTGTAAATGAGGTGTTATCGAACACGTCTACATGCTTCACGTTGTTGGTGATCAGGCCCAAATTAAACCAAACCACCTGCTTCCATCTGCAAACATTTAATTTATTAGATCTACAATGTCAGAAAAATATGTGTGTTTTTCCAAGATTTATGGACGTAGTGGACTTTATTCCACCTGTTGCGCCATCATGCTACAGCAGCAATAAGCATAGACAACATAGACCTTTGAGAATTTCTTTTTGACATTTTGACAACAGAACTTTGGTAAAGACACAACGTTTGAGGAACATGAGGAAGTTGAAATAAATTAGTCGAAGTGCTACCGATGCTGTGAGAGTGAAACTGTGGTCGGTCGGTGAACGTACCCAACACGAAGGTGACGGGAATCTGCTCGGCGTACTTGTCGCAGTACATGGAGAGCTTCTCAAACAGCCTCTTCTGGTCGTCGGAGAGGACGAGTCTGGAGGACAAAGGACGCCATCGTCACCACCAACAAACAACGAACAAACGTTATTCCTCTTTAGTTCCTCCTTGAACGCTCAAATGTTGTCCGAATGTCAAACTGCAGTTTCTCTTGTGGCCACTAGAGGCCACTCTGAGAAAACTCTTAAACGAACTGTGTTAAAAAAAAATCGGTCAATGAAAAATTTTCTGCAAAACCTCTTTATAATAATGTGGTGCCTTTATAAAAATAGTTCTATTAAAAATATGAAGAGCTTAGTGAAACCTGTTTTCAAAATCAGCTGTAAAGGCCTAAAAGAGTTTATTGTTCTGAGCTGTTGAGGTTTATTTCTGCTGTGAAGTCGGACATTTTGATACGGAGGTCTACGGGGAGCTGACTCACTTTTGAAGCCCTCCAGTGGACAGTTGGGGAACTGCACTGCAACCTTCTCCATCTGACATTTTACCATTTTCAGAATCTCCTTCAACAACCTCCAATCCGGTGACTTACCACGCTGAAACCTTCAAGTTTTGCTAAAGTTCTGGATCGCGTACAAACCTGTTGATGACCCATGACTCAAAGTCCCTTCGTTACTATTCTGAGTAAACGCTGTTGACGCGTCTTGTTCTTAGCCACATACAAAAAGATTGCGATTAGTTTAAAGAAAGACGAAAACACAGACAGAGAATGGTCTGACACTGTGAGACTAACCAGTAACAGCCTGATCAGATAGATTTTTTTAGTTTTCAATGTTAACACAGAGGGGGGCGGGGCTTGTGACCTGTATTGCAACCAGCCACCAGGGGGCGATCAAGATATTTGACACAGCTTCTCTCTTAGGTCACATTTATTTACTACATTATGGTTGTTTTAGAGTTCAGAGACAATATGAATACGTTTGTTCGATATATTCTGTGTTGGTGTGCGTGATGCGACCAGGTTTTGTACGATCCGCTAGCGCACCTGTGAGACGTCAGGTTGCGTGAGTGCGTCCTACCTGTAGACGAGGCTGAGGACGGTGTAGAGCAACACGAACAGGATGAACTCCCGGTACAGCAGCTTGTAGATGCTTCCCCTCCAGCGCAGCAGCAGCCGGTGGAAGCTGAAGAAGGTGGCGTTGGCGACTTTGCTGGAGTAGGTGACAGTCATCCTGAGGCCGTCCGACCTGAACGCACCGAAGTTTCACGAGTTTCTGCTTAAAACCCGATAATTAGCAGCATCATGAATCTGGATGACCAATCCGGCTGTTTGGTAGTTGTTTCACTCACAGGAAAACGAGTCTGAGCGTCCTCAGTGCTGCTTTTCATCAGGCTTCTGCTTTCCTGACAGTCAAATGCCAGCCTCCCTCTCTCTCCCTCTCTCTCTCTCTCTCTCTCTCTCTCTCTCTCTCTCTCTCTCTGTGCGATGCTCTCTCGCCCGGCGTCTCCACCATGATGCTGTCCGGTTGCCCAGTAATGCCAGGCAGCACACACACACCGGCCACAGCTACATCGATGAGCCGCGTGTCGTCATGTTTCAGCCGTGTGTGTGTGTGTGTGTGTGTGTGTGTGTGTTAGCATAGCTTGCGGCGGAGGTAAACATGTAAAAACAGAAACAGTGTCAGCAGCAACATGATGTCATCGCAGTAAATAGCTGCAGCCAGTCACAGGGAGGCCTGGTGGTTTTATTTAGCTGCACTTTTTATTGTTTACTAAACACGTTTATTAAAAGCATGAAGTGAAATGAACGCACTTTGTTTTATAGGAGTTTCCATTCACTGCAACTCAGCTGAACTCTGGTTTAGCAACATCTAGTGGCCATTAGAGGAACTGCAACTCAACACATGTTTTGAAATGTACTTTTTAAACCGATGTATGCCTCTCTGAAGGCACAGATTTAAAAACAAACAATGCAGCAAAGGGTGTTTTAGTGAAATTCCCAGTTTGACCACATGGTGGTGATGTTGTTTACTGTAACAATGAATAAATGCAGACACAGCGATGAAGAAGCTCATCGCCACGAACCTAAAAAGGACAGAATTTGTATTTCTAAAGAAAAGTTTTCCCGTTCACGTCTTCTCAACTGAAGTTTGGTTTAGCAGTTCCTAGTGGCCACCAGAGGAACTGCAAGTCAGCTTTGTTTCTTAAAAACAGATTTATGCTTCTCCGAAGGTACGAGTAAAGAAAATAATGTGAAGTGGGACTGCTGAAAGCTAATTTAAACGTCTAACTTTACAGCAGAAAAGAACACATTTACAGCCACGGTATCAGCTCTTACTCAGAGTAATTAATTTTATTTATAATAATTACAAAATTATTACTGTCTTTGTCATGGTGCCCATTGTTCTCGATGTTCTCTCCTTGCTAACATTAACAGCCTGTAGTTTGGGCGACGCCTCCTCTGGTCACTACAGTAAACATATAATATTTATTTTCATCCGCAATATTACAATTTCATGTCATATAATCACAATGTCATGGGTAATATTATTGTCAGTATAACTTCTTACTTTTCAGTTCTCATCTTATTTTAGGTAACTTGTTTTAATTTTCATTAATGTACCGTAATTGTATCCTGCTGCTTTTCTTTTAGGCGTTACATTAATTCTGTTAAATAGTTTTATTTTTTGAGCAACATCTGGGCACCAGTAGGTCCCATGTGATGGATAAAGTTCTGTCTTGTCCTTGTTTATCTAGACAAAGTCCATGAGGCTCCACCTGGTGGCGCAACCAGGTACTGCAGCTACTCAACAAGACATTTTCTGATATGAGGGACCTTCGTTTTCCGCCTTATAGGTTAATGTAGTTTTTAATTAAATGAATTGTTATGGGGATTAATTGATTCACCATAATTATTGACATCCACATACTACTATGATTACCACTAGTAGTAGTAG
>NW_007578910.1:6327-9556 GCF_000690725.1 Stegastes partitus | reverse complement strand
CTAGACTAATCTGTGGCTGTATTTAGATTTTTTGGGTTTTTTTTTAACCTGTTTTGGACGTAGTTTTGTGGCAGAACTCACCTCAGTGTTCCTGATTTATTCTGTGTTTTGTCTCTTCATACGATCTAAACGGACTTCCTGAGTTCAGACCGTCTGCTGCACGACTCGTTGTTCTTTATTAATAGTCTTACAGCTCTTTATGTTCGGCTGCTCTTCATGTGTGAAGGTTTTAAACTCAGATGGTGAAAACAGACTGAGCTGTGACTCCCCCTGGTGGCCGAAGAGAGAACAGCACTCTGGTCAAAATAATAAAATAATAATCAAATAAAAATACAATTAAAAGACAAAATCAGTTCAACTAAACTCAACAGATACAGGATGTAAAATAAAGAAGCAACTAAAAATAAATAAGTACATGTTGTTCTGAGATATAAGACTTGTTTGTTTGTTTGTTTGTTTGTTTGTTAGAACGGCTCCGGTCAGCTGATCTTCTACGAGCGTCCCGACACCGACGGACCCAAACTGTCCCGTTACTCCATCAGCCCGACCAGCGACACGCCGAGCCTCCAGGTGAAGCTCCGCCCTCTGACGTAACCACAACAACAACACGATCAGTGACCGATAATCAATAATCAATAACCGTGTGCTCGTTCAGGCCGTGCTGTCGGACGCCCTCGGCATCAGAGGGGAGGTGGTGAAGGAGCGACGGCTCTTCCTGATTGGTCAGACCAGAGTCCACCTGGACAAGGTGGAGGGACTCGGACACTACATGGAGCTGGAGGTCAGACAACATAAACAACAACAACACAAACAACAACAACAACACCACAAACAACATAAACAACAACACAAACAACATAAACAACAACATTCATTCTGATTAGACGGTTGGTGTTGTGGGAAAAAATCAATAATGAGAAATGAATCATATAGATTAAGAGCAGTTCGTTGGTTAATTCAGATTTTAAGTTCATGTTTTCTTCCAGTTTAACACTTTGTGGTTGTTTTCAAACGATTATTAATTAATAATAAAGTTAATTAATATACAAAGAATCACATAAACCTGAGGAGCAGCTGTTTAACTGGACGGAGGAATCGTTCTGGTTCAGAGTTTGTTGTTTTCTTCGTTCTTCACGACTGAATTTAATATTTTGGCTTTTAGACGAGTTTTATCTCAACTTTTTATTTTCTTAAACTTTCCTTCTCCAGCAGTAAAGCTCGTCTCCTGTGTGAGGATAAGTTCCAGCTCATGAATGTGCAAATCGCTCCTCTTGACAGTAGAACCAGAACCAGAACTCTGACCCGTCCTGTCAGAGGAACGCGGTGATCTTCAGACCAGAACTCTGAGGGTTTGATCGTCTGTCTGGAGAGAACGACGTGAAACATTCAGATGATGTTCATCTGATGAGTTCTGATTCTGACCCAGATGGTTTCTGAGCAGGACTCCGTCCTCAGTGGATCCTTTAGTTCATGAAGAAGTTAAAGCTGCAGAATCAGACGAACAGTCGCAGCTTCTTAAACGTTGTTTTCTTCTCATCGAGCAAAGAGCTGAATTATAACACGTGGAATCAGATAAAACGATCAGCAGCTGGTTAATGACCTGTCAGTTTGTTTAGCTTCACGTGAACTGGAAGACGTTTGAGGTGCTGTGATGGTTTTAATTCTACATATTTATTCAACCAAAATAACGATTCGTTACTTGGAGGATCATCATAGACAGATTTTCAGGAATTGTAGGAAATTATCGAGTCATTTTNAAAACATAGATTTAATTTGGACTCTTCCTTTAAAATGCCGCCATGATGGTTGCTGTTACTTTCGTCCCACAGACATGAGGCGGAGTGAGACCTCCTGGTTTGGTTTAACTTTGTGTTCTGCGCACCGCTCCAGGAAATGACGCAGAGTGGAGCCTCCTGATCGTCTCTACCCGGAAGTCCCCTGCAGCCCCCCAGCTCCTCCCCGTACTGATGCAGCTGCTCCGCGGTCGGTTAGCTCTCCTTTCCCGGCTCTTTCGGTGCGTCTCCGGCTGCTCTGCCGGAGCCCAGAGCTGCTCTGCGGTCAGCCTGCTCTCCTTCCGGGGCTCCCCACGACCCCCGCTGCCGCCGCCGCTCCGCCCCGGACGGACGGTTTCGCGGGAAAAATCAAGCATTGACGCCCGCAACCAGCAGCAGCAGAACCTCGGGTAAGAAGGAGAAGTTTAGTTTTTATTGATTCATGTTCTGTTTATCAGTCTGTGCTTCCTGCTGCCTTTAATGCACCGTTCAGTAGCTGCTAGCGGCGGCTAACTGCTGCTGCATTAGATGCATTGGATGAGTTAGCATCAGCTAACTGTCTAAAACTAACTGGACCGGAGATGCTTCAGAACCTCAGCGGCTCGTTTCAAGCAGGACAAGTTCTATAAACCTGCTTTCTTAACGTCCAAAGACTCTTTTAACAGTAGGAGTGAAGGATGTTCAGTCGGTTGAATGATTTAAAAAAAGAAGAAAAAAAAAAGTTTTTTGCATGTATCCGACATAGACTGTATATATATAAATATATATATCTATATATACAGTCTATGATCTGACAGCCGCCATGTTTGTTTTAATTGAGACATTATTGTAATTTTAAACACTTTGATTTATTAGATTGACATATTTTGTAAGTAGCACTTAAAAGAGCATCATATGTATAAACTAATCAGAATAATTTAAAATACCTTGTATTAAAGAATTTCGGTTCTTTTTTTTCTATCCGGCTTGTGTAGCTACGAAGCTAACTGGTTGTTTGTTGGCTTGAGAATTAGCAGCAGTTGGTGTCTTCACATTTGTTCAGCTTTAATTTTAACCCTTGATGTTTTTCAGACACATAAAATACAGTAAAACAGATTTAACCGTTTTATAGGGTTATTTATAAATGAATACACCTTTTACACGTGTTGTTTTATTTGATCGTTAACTTAACCAGGTTCAGTAACATTTAATGATTTGACGTGACGTCATAACGAACTGTCGGACAGGTAAAGGTGGGATCAGTAAACCAGGTGAACACAGATCCATGTTCACACCTGTCCTCTCTGCTCTGTTCTGCACATGCTCAGTAGAGTCATGCCGTCCAACGTGGAGATCAAAGCTAAAGTCAGCGACCCGGCGCAGTTCGCCAAGAAGTCCGCCGAGCTCAGCCAATCAGAGGGCACCATCATCAGGCAGCACGACACCTTCTTCAACTGCAGCCAAGGACGGCTGAAGCT
>NW_007578910.1:0-3095 GCF_000690725.1 Stegastes partitus | reverse complement strand
TGATTTTTTTTTAGACATGTTGGACAAATCTTCACGTCTCTCCATGTGGATTATTTTATTTCTGAAGGCTCAAGCTTAGTCGCAGGTTAGAAGTCGGTCAGAGTTTCTCCTGTGAGGCAGGACGACGTGAAACTAAATTTATAAATATTAAATCTGTGAATGATTCCTGGTGACGCTCAGAAACAGAACCTGGACCAGAACTCTGAGGGACTCGCTGGTCTCGGGCAGCAGATGGAGGCTGAGGAGGATCATTTATCCGTCTGCTGACAGAGAACACGACGAAACCGTTTAATTAACTTTTATTCACTAGTTTGTGTTTTAGTGACGCTGCTGCTTCAGCTCGGTTCAGCTCGGTTCAGCTCGGTCCGGTTGGTTGAAGGAAAGTCTGTAAACCACCAGACAAACAGAAGCGGGTCGCCTGCTGAGCGTCTGACTGATTGTGGTGTTTGTTCAGGTGGTGATGGAGCCGCAGCAGACGCTGGAGGACGGACAGCAGGTCGGTTTGCTCTCATCAGATTAACACCTTTATCTGCTGCTGACACCAGAACCAGAACCAGAACCACGGCTGGAGATCTGGACTTGTGCTGCTTTGTCCTCACTGTGTTGCTTCATGTGTCTGAACTTCTATAGAAACTTTGGACAGATTTTAGGTTATTTTAAACGTTTTTGTGCGGCTCTGGTTCATTTTAGGCACATTTTGAACCACGTTAAACATTTTTAGGGTAATTTTGGACGAGCTTTTCTTGTCCGAGTCGTTTTTGGGCCGATTTAGTGAAACAACAACCTGCTGCTGTCGTCATGACGTCCACCGTCCTGGATGTGAATCCGTTTCAGACACATCAGCTCCAGATTTGGTTTCATCTGTGGACGCTTAGACGTTTGTTTTTTAAATTTTTTACAATAACTAATATTAGAAATTGGACTTTATTTTTTTTTTTAATGATTTTGAGCCCACAGTGAGGAAAAACAGCCTTTTTTCTTATTGAATCATGTTCAGATTTTCTTCTTTTAAATATAATCAGTGTCAGATGTTGGACGTAAATGAGCAATAAGTCGATCATCTGTTTGTCTTTATAGTCGTGTTGTGTCTCCTTGTGGACGTTTTGTTTGTCTTTGTGGTTGCTTTTCCGACTGTTTGGTGTTTCTGTGGCTGTTTGTGTCTCTTTAGGGGTGTTTTGTGTCTATTTTGTGTCTCACTGTCTTTGTTTTTTGTCTGTGTTGTGTCGCTGGGAATGTTTTGTGTCTCCTTTCATGTGTCTTCTGTCTCTTTTTCATCGTTTTCTGTGTCTTTGGGGGTGTTTTGTGTCTCATTGTCTTTGTTTTGCGTCTATTTCTGGCCCCGTTTGTTCTCCTTGATCACTTTGCTCATGCTTCGTCTCTTTGTGTTCGTTTTGTGCCTCCTTTGTGTTTGTTTTAACGTCTCACAACTCGTTTTGCTGTCGGTAGAACACGCAGGCGAACACAAACCTAACGTGATGTAGTTCTTATGGATCGTCTGTCTGGTGTCGTCCTGCAGGTGGCCGAGGCTCTGATGCAGCAGCTGGGCGTCTCTCCGGACAGCCTGGTGACCGGAGCCTACGTGGACCTGCTGCTGAAGGGACACAAGGAGACATGAAGCAAACGCACCTGGCAGTAATCAGATTACCCAGGCAGCAAACACAGCGTTGTGTAGTTACACTGTAATCAGATTACAGGAAGTCTGTCGCTCGGTTTCTATGAAATAGTTCTTTAATGTGACTTTTTGCACCTTCTTTTCTAAATAAATGACGTTTAGTTTCTGTTTGTTTGTTTCACTGCGAGTTGAAGCTTCGACACCTCGACTTTGTTCTCGTTAACGCACACGTTTGGTTCGTTAATCAGCTGCTATAACTGAGAATCTAACAGTTTATGACGATAAAACTCAGACGTGTTTCTGTAAATGATGCTGTTGAAGCTGAGCGCTGGTTTATCTCTAACTTAAAGCTCTGAAACTTCCCTGATTTAAACACGATATTCAGCTTTTAGATCCAATAATGAAGAAAATCTCTTTAGTTTGTGTCCAAATCACGGAGAAATTAACGTTATTGATCGATTATAATCTGATTTAATCAAGTTTCTGCTCCGTTAGCTGGAAAAATCAAACTTCTTACAGCTGATCAAAGTTTTTATGAAAGAAAATTTGACCAGTGCATGAAAAGAAATAAAGTTTTGCTGTTTTTATTTTGGCTGAAATGTAAATCTTGATCTGGAGGTGCATCAAACGGATCCTAGAAGTTACAGAAGATCGTATTTTGGTTGATCAGCTGATAAAACTCTGAGTTTATTCTCAGAAAACTGACAAATATTCACATTTCAGAAGCTGCTACCAGAGAATTTTTTGGCACTTTTGCTCCATAAATGACTGATTTAATAAACCTCTGAAGTCCAGGTTCTGGTCTCTTTGCTCTCGTCTTGTTTTCCTTCACTGAGGTTCAGGTTTTAACACAAAGTCCATGAAGGAGGAGAGAACTCAGAGATCATAAAGACACAACATTCGACGGTTGAATTTCCTTCTTTTTTTTCTTACATAAAAAAAGGAAAAAATTGAGTCAACGTGTGCAAAATATTTGTCCACCGGTTTGAACAATTCTGGGGAAAGATGTTGTAGATATTTAGGTGTTTCCAGTTTTCACTCTGATGTGGATCCTCAGATCAGCTGAACGCTGTCGACAGTTCAGCCCAAAACTCGTGCAAATAGTTGATTTTTGGCAAATTTTAAAAAAACGACACGTCAGATAAAATGATTTTGATGAAATATCACAATTATAAGCTTCGATTTGGTTCATTTTCACGATGCTTCACAGGTGAGAAGTTCAAGGACTGTTGGAAATCTTACAATTGTTTCTAGTTTTTCAGTTTCTGGCCCTGATTTTTTTTTTTTTTTAAGAAGTCTACTTTAGGTGATTTTTCAATAAAATGAAGCTTTTCTTTTATGTCTGCTGGCGGCTTTTTGGGTACAAACTGAACTGAGCTACTGAATTAACACATGCTGCAGGTGGCTCGGTGGTTAGCACCGTGGCCTCACAGCCAGAAGGTCGCCGGTTGGAGTCCCGGTGAGGACACCCGGGATCTTCCTG
>NW_007578909.1:218060-238053 GCF_000690725.1 Stegastes partitus | reverse complement strand
ATTAGATATAATTAGATATAATAAAAGGTCGATAACAAATGTGGAGGCGATCCTGTCCATGTATTTTTCTTACAGAGAGAATGATCGTCCCTCTGATGTCAACACAAGCTGAGAATGTAAACTGAAGCAGGTAGAATTTGCAGCAGAGCGGCTGCATCGGATTGCCTTAGATTTCACTAGTGTACTTAATAAAGTGGCCGCAGAGTGTCGGTATCACACCGAGATGGAAAACCTTGAAGTCAACACAGCACATTGAAAAATGATGAAATTTAACTCCGAGGGCCAGACTGGAAAAACTAAAAATGTATTTGAAGTGCAGGTTTAGGATTTTGCAGGTTTCAGGAACTCAATAGATAATTTTAGTTTTTTTTTTTTTTTTTTCCATGGCACTGGGAGGGTTCAGTGAGTTGACTGTAGGCTGCTTTTCTGTTCCCTCTGTCTTCATAGGGACATCCTCAACCTGCTGCTGATCACCTGCAGCTTATCAGTGGGCATAAAACAGCAGCTACTGGTCCATCTGTGCAGGTTTCTATAAACTTAAGTGTTCTGTCCTCTTCATTGTGCACAAATAAAAAAAAGGCAGTTCGTTCCCCTGACATCCTCTGATAACCAGATGTTTAACACTCCTTGGGTTTCGGTTTTGACATCATATGCTGGACGTTGACACACCGCTCTTCAGTCAGAAGTCACTGCCCTCTTTTTTTACTGGTTTGTGAGGTTAGGAGGAGGTATTGTTTTATACTATAGAGCGCCAGTGAAACCTGCTTCCTGTAACCACTGGTGACTGTTGTGGAGCTTTGGACAAGTTACGTGGTCCTGATCAACGCTGTGGTCGTTGGCAGTCCTGGCATCCCTCACCAGGAAGTTTCACCGCTCATGTGTGGATTCATGTTAGTTCCAGGTAGGGATGAGCAATCATATGATGATCTGTTTGGCCAGAGTCATGACTTGCAGCACAGTTCTCCCCACAGCTTCAGTTGGAACCTACAGCTGCCTGTTTCTGAGCAGAAGTGTGTAACTCCATCACGTTGACACTTCCAGGCAGCACAGACTCGTTCCATCTCGTGTTTCCCACCTGCAGGTTGACCAGGTGACTCTTTGATGCCATTCAGCTGCCTCTCCGGTGAGACTCTCATCCTGCAGGAGGACTTCAACCATCCTGGACTACAGCTGGCAACGGTAGTCGGCTCTACCACCGTGGACAGACTTCTCTGTGTCCTACAGCAGCCTCACAGCTCGATACAGCAGAACAAGGACTACCGTCACCAACTGCAGTCCAATGTGTTGGAGTGTGTCCATGAGAGAGGAGACCCACTGCAGAGGCCCTGGAATGGACTTCAAGGGCTGCCTCAGCAGCAACCTGGTGGGCCTGCAGGTGGGGAACACATGAAAAAGTAGATCACATGCCAAATTAAGAGTGTCTATGATATAAAACCATCAGACTGCCCACCCTTACTTCCAGGTGAGTCACAACCCACAGGGGATGCAGGATAGACACCTGTAGATAAAAAAAAACCTCTTGGATGAGACCTCCAGCTCCCTGTGACTGATGCCTTTAGGATTACCACGACCTGGACGAATGAAAATCTACACAGTTACTTAAAGGAGTGGTTAGAATAGTTATGATTTCCTGTCCGGGTTTAGATGAGACCGACACAACATTTAATTAGTCAGATTTAGAGGTGCTGTTTGTATTTTAGTACAGACAGAAATGTGGTTTCGACCCTCTCCTATAACCCTGGAAAGCAATTTATTAAGCGTGT
Source organism: Stegastes partitus (assembly GCF_000690725.1). Taxonomy (NCBI): domain Eukaryota; kingdom Metazoa; phylum Chordata; class Actinopteri; family Pomacentridae; genus Stegastes; species Stegastes partitus. The sequence continues at coordinate 236,290 of NW_007578909.1, read as the reverse complement.
TTTATTAAATGACAAACTAAACATATCAGTGCTTCCTCCACCGTTGCTGGTCAGTGCTCAAAACATATTTATCCAACTCTAAACATACCACAGAGAGCTGCTGTTATTATTCTTACCATGATTATAAACTAATTTGGCTGTTTGCTCTGCTCAGGCTTCATTTTACAATAATGATTAAGTTGTTTTTAAGCACAAGGAGTTCTGCTGAGAACACAGACACTGGATGCGGGTCACTTTTAAAACTACCAAGAGGTGGAAAGACGTTGGGGTAAATAGTGTCTACAAAAGGTCTACAAAAATCTCTACAAGAACTAAAAGGAGCATTTTCTGGGCGGTTTGTCCTCACCTGCACCAGCACCTTCACTGAACTAGTCAGGCAGGACATGTGACACTGAGAGAGTCACAGGGGAAGCTCAAAGACTGCAGGTACTTAGACTGGAGGGTGTCTTGGGGTGCGAGTGAACCCTCCACGTTCACATTAGCTGCTCTGAGCCTGTTCTTGGCAATCGGGACAGGTGTAAGTCATCTCATGTGCATTTTGGCCCATCCAGACCGCCGTCCCATTGGCGTCAGACTCTTGGGCCTTAAGAGAGCGATGCACCTTGGCACAGTAGCTGCTGCTCTCGTATGGGAAAGGCATGAAGGAAGCAAAAAAAAAAGAAGCAAAATAGACAAACAAAAATGGTGACGTGGGGGAAGGAGGCTTTAACTCAAAGCGGGTGGGGGGAACAAAATGAGGGCGGTTTGGTTTCATGAATGAGGACGATGTTAAATAAAGGAGATTAAACTCGTCAACTCACCAAGCTAGGTATATCATAGACACTATGAATATGAGGAGCACAAAGGCTCCGGCTGCTACACCATACACCCACATCTTCAGCTTCCCATCTGTGGAGGAGGAGGCTCGTCAGTTGGTCTGTTTACACTTTAACACGGCACCAGCAGCCATTAAAACAATTCTGTGAAAGCTTCAGGAAACTCGACACGTTGCTGCAAATCCTGCTTCTTCTGGGCAACACTATTTAATGATGCAGCCCATAATTTATGGCTAAATTTCATCATATCAATCTGACACCAATGACCTGCCTGTGTCTGCTGATGTCTACAGGTACAGTGGAAGAAAACAAGAGCAGCAGGGGAGTAACAACCGGGTGTTTCAGGACACAAGAAATAAATGACTCTCATGTTATTTTTGTAAATGTTGGGCACCTTAAAAGCTTGTAGGTTCTTCTGCTCCAACCTTCCCTCATCATGTACCGACTGCACGCTTTAGGAAGAACAAGGAGATTCTGTTGAGGCGATTATGAACCTTTGCAACTTTGATTCCGTCACTTTTTACGGTGCAAGAAAACAGATGCAGAGCTAACCTACTTGCAGCACCTCTAACCACCGTTCAGATGTCCACCCACCCTACTGGAGCGTGTAGAGCAGGATCCAGCAGTGTGCTACAAGCTGCATGAGTTTTATTGCTCCAAACAGGCTGTTGAAATTCAACACAGCTTCCAAGATTAACACGCGTCCAGTGGAAATAGTCTCATTGGCTGCAGCAGTGTCTAATTGGCCTGCAGATAGAAGTGAGAATGACGTATGCAGCGGGGACGGGTCTGAACTACAGCCTTATGGGTAAACAGGCCCCACCATGTCATAAATGACTGTCGCTTGCAGGCTGTTGATAAATTTGCAGGTCTTGCAGTCTGGGAAAAGTGTGCAACAGGAAGTTATTACAGGTTGAAGCTTGCATGTTGTAGATTTGGTGAAACAGGTGCTAATATATTGGGCAATATTAGCTCTGCAGACATACTGCCTTGATTATATTTCCTTATGGATGTGCAGACAGACAGCAGTAGACGCCACAGGTCTGTTCATACTGCTTATACATGCAGTCAGTCAGCACGTACATGTTGTAACCGTACACACTGCTGCCCTTGTTCGCCGTTTGGATGATGGGAGATGATGAACCTTACGTCGCTCCAAACCCAGCAGACTCCTGCACACTTGGGCAACACTGGCCTTAATTTGTATTTATGTAAAAATACAGAAACACCAAATAGAAGCTAAACCAGTGTCAGCTGGGGTTAGTTCTGCCCAGTGCATTTTAACACGTACAGCTGCACTAAAAACGTGAACAAAGGGTAAAAGAAGCTGCTTTTCGTGTCTCATACATCACTGTGACATAACAGAGGCTGGTGACCTTCATCAGTGATACTCGTGGCATCGCAGCTGTGAAATAAGGTGAGAAACTATTACTGTTCTCAGACTACGACTATTTTTCCTTCCCCATACTTTTCTTTTTTTTAATCTCGTAGGCACCCAGTATTTACAGAAAACATTATTTTCTTCGAAATGTCCAGTTGTTACTCTCTTCCTCCCAGTTGCTTTGATTCCTTCCTCCGTATCTACATTTAAATTCAAGCAGTCAGCGTTTCATTGGTGTCTGATGATGCAACCAAATCACACTGTAAATCACGAGCTGCATTAAGAAGCATTACAGTTATTTCTCTTGTCTGAATCTGCAATGAGGAGTAACAGCAAGAAGAGTTTTGCAAAAACAAGCAACCATTTGGAGGATACATAACACAAGGCTTACTGTATGTGATGGCATGTGAATGTGTTTGCTCCTGACAGACATTAACTCAATCTGTTCTGCACTCCTGCATCCTAAATGTTTCTTCTTCTGTCATGCACCATCAGTCACATCGCGCTGTGTGTGCAGCAGCAGCAGCAGCTCTCAAATGTTAATGTACCAGCAGTTCAGAGGAGGAAGCGAGCTCCATCCATGCACAGTCGGAAGTACAAATAGGTTAAATCAAACGTTAATTAAACACTGTCAACGCTAAATCTGCCCAAAACATACCGAGAGTAAAGCACGTTCTGCTGTTGTCCCGTGAAAACCTCTCGGCTTTATGTCGCAACTTCACTTCAAGGATTACGTGGTGCTCTGCAGGTTGGGGAAACTCTACCGAGGCTGGACTCTAAAACCTCTCCCTCAGATAAACTTAAAAAGACACTCAAATGAAATGGAGGCATTTTTTCTTCTCAGTCTGTAGAGAAGAGGAACTATTTTACATAAAAGTTCCTGACTTCAGACTCACACATACATAAACATTTCTTCAGATTGCAACTGCAAGTGGATGATTTTTGTTTACAGACCTTTTCACTCTTTGCTTGGTGGGATGAACGTATGCCGACATGCAGCCGCTGTTTGCTGATAATAAAGGCCCTGCTTACATCATTCGCTTGTGAGGTTTCCATTCCTGCTCTTCTTGTTGCAGCACTATAGTCAGAGTAATGTTTCCAAACATATAAACCACGACGGCCTTTTTTCCCCTTCTGACTTCCTTCACATTTCTAACTGAGAGGCATTTCTATGTTTGTAATTACAACCTGACAACTGGAAAATAGCAGCTTCTGCAGAGTATATTACGGCAGAGCTCTGGCGCCACAACATGACATTTAAAAGATTAAAGGTTTTCACTTGACAGCAGCAAAACACTTGTTCTCTACGTGTTCCCTGCATGTGCGAATACTGATTTATAAAAAAAAAAACCTGCAGCTGAGTACAAACTAGTGTAAATCCGGCTCGAATGTGAACAGCGTGTGAAGGCCTGACCTGGTCCGTAGGGCTGCAGGTACCAGGTCCGGCCCGTGCGTCCTGGCTGGATGGTGCTGGGCATCGTGGGGTTAATGGCACGGCTGGTCTTCACGTCCCCCTTCTTGTCCCCGGCTGTGGGGATCTCCAGGATGGGGATGGGGGCGCACTGGTCCAGCTGCCCAGTGGATGACAGCACTTCTGTGAAGCCTTCTTCGCACATGCACACGCCGGCCTGCAGAGGGCAGCGCAGAGCCACGTTTGGTTTGAGCAGCAGCTACAGTTTCACACTTGAATTGGAGTAGACTTGAATTAATGGAGGGGGATCTTTGTTATGGGGGGACCTGCTCCTTCTGGGCTACAGGTTGAACCCTCGTGTGTCCTCTGATGCGTCTACATCTCATTCACTTTTAGTTAATCTAGATAAAAGCATAAGCTTCCATTTCAGAGCCTGTATGAGACCTGCTGTGACCTCATCCATATATACTGTAGTTTCTGCTAAGAGCCATTTCCAATTCAACATCAGAAAACATCACCTGCACCATGAACGCTCTTTGAAACAACGGCTGGCACTCACACCTGACAGCTCACAGCCAAAAGGACGACACCGAGCTGTTGCACTTTAGCAGCTGGGGACTTAGTGCCTTGCTAAAAGTGCTAAAAGGCTTTAGAACAGTGGGAATGAGAGAGGACCTCATTGATTTCCACAACTACAACCACAGTACACTCAGACTACAGCAGCGTAATACGAAAGTAAATCCTCCTGATCTTCAGTTAATGTTCTGTTTTAGAGCATGATCTGATTTTATGATCATATTAAAGGTTGTAGTGCAGATGTTTTTTGTTTTTGTGGTTATGTAGTCTACCCTGACTGATACAGAGTGGAAAACTATATGACACCAAACTTTCACAGAGACCATAAACTCACATTAACACGTCTCTGCAGCAGTTGGCAAAACTGAACATTATCACCTTCATGAAGGGAGGATCTGCTGTAATTAGTTTTATCTTGGTGTACCGTTACCTCAGTGGTGCTGAACTCGCTTCTCACCTCATCGCTTTAGCCTCGGTTGTCTCAAACAGCTGCTAACCAGCCTTTACTGCTGAGTCCAAATTTGTTTTTAAAAACTATAAAGCTATTAAAATGGATACAGCCTGAGATTTACCAGCTGCTGTGTCTGCTGGACAAGAACTTATTTTCCTGATTGTGATGCAGCACAGGTGAGTGACACTGCGGAGGAATGGCTTTTACATCTTTGTGCTGCCATCATTTCATTCCCTGCTGCATTCAAATTCAATTCTGGCAGCCGTGTGTCACGGTGAGCGAACACACTGCTGCTCATCCACCAGACCTGCGCCTTCAAGTTTGTCTGTTTATTGTTTTCTGTTCCGTTTACCACATTTTCTTTGGGCGTCTTTGTCTTCAAACCACATTTTTATTGACGATTTTTCCTCTTTTTATTTTTGGTTTGATTGCCGCTCACCTCGCTGCAGAAGGACTTTGGCATGAGGCAGGGAGGGTCACAGGAGCTGTTGTCCAGCGGAGGGTTCATCGGAGGACAACCTCCTGCGGGCCGAGACACGACAGAATCAACCAGAGAACACCATGTTTTTAATACAATGCGATGAACACAAACGCCTGCTCCGGTACGTCCACTGCTCTCTGCTGCTGACAGCTTGTGTTAGTTTTTATATAAAAGACGTTTTCACGTGTAAAAGTTCCGATGTGGTGTTGCTACACAGCCTGCACATCCATCTGTATCTATAACTGAATACAGCAGATAGCCAGGTTTATTTTGGGAACTATTTCAGGTGAGTAACCAAATGTTCGTATGTTACACAGAGACGAATACCGACTGTCACCGCCCACCTGCTTTCCTTCTTATAGAAATAAGTCCCCAGTTTTTTAGAGCAGTGTTATATTTCTGACATATTTTGTGTAAATTGTACCTCCTACATAAACCTGACACCAATGCTTTAGACTTACTGTGGAGGTTTGGAGCTGCTGCAGCCCCCAGTTCCTCACTTTAAAGATAAATAGCTGCACTATTTATTATTCAAAATAATACGGGGGGCAGCATTGGCTGGTCTCTGAAAAGCCTTTAAACAGACTAAAGAGTACCAGCGGTCCCTCGGCACTGGTTTGATGTCTAAGAGCTCGGACCAGTTCATCCACAGTGTGTATTTATTCAGTGTTTCTGTTCGGTTTGATGCGTTTTAGAGCTGAAATAGTTGGTCTGCTTCAAGATGGTGCAATTTTGTTATCAATTAATCACTAAAGAAAAAAAAGGAGAATTTTCCTGCTTCTCAAATGTGAATATTTGCTGATATTACAAGAAAACGAGCGATTTAAATACATTAACTAAAGAGTTTTTGGCTTATTTCAGGTTTTATTGACCAAATCACAGAACAACGAAATAAACAGCACAATAATCTTTCAATTAAAACACACTTTAGTTGCCTTTAGTTTACTGCACTCGGGCCTCGTACACGTTAATTCTTTCCTCGTAGGTTTAGTCAAACAAAATCCACATGACCATCGTTTTACTAAATATCTTCGCAAACACAAGAACACTAAATGACTATAACCGCCGGCTTAAAGCGTGAATCCACACTCGAACGACGCGGCAAACACCGGACTAAACATTCTGCCGTAGATTTGATTCTGCAAACTTTGATCTGTGGATGCAGAGGCTTTGGCATGTTGGTGAAGTGGTGCAGGAACGTGTAATTACTAGAGCTGACTAAACATAAAGACAGTGGTGTGTCTGTTATATACATACCATTGTTGTTGTTGTTGTTTGAGGCACATGCTCATTACACAATGCCCTCAAATTTTATATTTTTCAGACACACACCAGCTGGAGTTTCATACAAAGTGAGTGTGGACGAAAAGCCCAAACTTTGGGGAAACTGTTTTGCAAAATATCAGAAAAAAAATTAGGTTTTCGAACCCTAGTTTCAGAACCACTGTTGTACAAATGAAAGAGAGAATTGAGTCTCCAAAACCTTTTAAATGTAATATCAAGCAAATTCCCCTGTAAAAGCCAGCGGTTCTTACCCGTCACATTGAGTCCGTCGGAGCGCTGACACCAGATAAAAGGCCGGCTGGAGTTTGAAGGACTGCTGCTGAACCATTTGTACTCGTAACATTCACCCACTGAGAGCAAAACACAAAAACAATCAACAAGTATAAAAGCTGACAGTGGGAGTCTGCAGTGAAGACTATTAATCATGAGAGTGACGGATTAATAAAGCAGCAGCTGAATTATGGCTGTATAATGGGCTGCTGTCACATAATATCAGTATCAGTGTGTCTTCACAGAAGGTCCAGTTCAGTGTTTTAATCTTCAGTAAGAGCTTTTGCTTAATGACTTTCTATCAATGCTATTATGACTTTATCAATATCTCCATCAGTGCAGTAAATGACCGTATTTCCCTATGGAGTCCTGTATAACCAATCATCAGTCCAGCCAATTCGGCGAGCATAAATGAACAATTTAACCTTGAACAAAAGACAGATCTGTTCTCCACCGGCTCGGTACAGTATCGCTGCTCCAGTCAGCGGCTCGGCTCTATCTCCCGCTTTCACAGGACGATTTGTCTGCGCCTGAGATGACTTCACCTTTTAAGTTCTTCACTTTTCTCATTTCTTTCCTTTTCTCCTGCTCTGCTGCAGCTCAAGTCATTTCTCAAACGTGCTAAGCTATCACTGAATCGCTCACTTCAGCCGGCACTTCCCACCATCTTTTACGAGGAGATTGGAGTTTTACTACTATAGAAACATCTCTCTGAGGAGAAGCAGAAATTATTTCTGGAGGCAGAAATAATGTCAGTAGTGCTGTTGGATGTGAGAAGCTCTGTAAGGGCGAAGAACAGCAATAGATGATGATTTCAAACCATGTTAACTGAAAAAGATTAATTATAACCGAGCTGTCAGAAGTGGGCCGCACTTCCAGAGCACCGTCACACACATTTACACACCAGTGGAGGTAGACCGGCCGAACTGTCCAACATCGTAAATCCATTGTCACTGATGAAGGGAAGAAGTAATTACCATTCAGGTTAGGGACTGTAGAAACATTAATGGAGTCCGGCTGAGCCTCATGTTTTACTTTTAGCAACGTTAACACCAGCAACAAGTCCAAGTGTTCACCTGTCCAGTGGAATAACTCAACGTCTACGAGATGTTCTGCCATCATGTGTGCAGATAACGATGGTTCTCAGAGGATCGCTGTCACTGGTCCTCTGTCCTGTTGCTCCACTGTATTTGTGGATTTGAGTCAAATGTCAAGTATTTGATATTTTTCAACATTTCACACTGAAAATCATCCATCCATCATCTCTACACCTTCATCATCACCAGGGTCGTGGAGGGCTGGAGTCTATTCCAGCTGACTCAGGGTGAAGGCAGGTTCACCTGGACAGGTAACCAGTCCATCACAGGGCTGTCCTCACCGGGATGGGAACCGGCGACCTTCTAGCTGCGAGGCGACGGTGCTAACCACCGCCCCACCTTGCCACGTTAAATTATGACAAAACATTTTTTTATTTTCTTTGTCAAAGAATTAAAAACAAAGCTAAAATATTCTAGATGGACAAATGAACTAATCAGCATCTGGGGAGTCACACATCACAGCTCCTGATTAAAGTTTATTAGATTTATCTGTTCCTGACATTCACTAATGTTACCTGTCATATGTGTTCAGTGTGATCATCACGTTAACGTTTCCATTTGTCCAGGACTTATTTATGGCCATCACCTGCACAACATTCTCATCAGCCTCAGCTGTACTCAGAGTTTACTTCTAAGAAACCTTCGCTAGAACAGCATGAACAAATCCTCCACTGGTGTCAAAAAATCTGATTAAGAAATCCTCTCTCAGCAGGAAAAGTTTGAACATCCTCTCCCTCTTTGAGCCCTCAAAATGTTCATTCATTCTCTTAAACCCAATCTGTATATATGCTACCTGTTGATGCTTTAAAAACCAACAATCCTTTTTTTTTCTTTGCTTGAAAGAAATTATGAAACAAACACAAAACACCTGGGCCCTGTTTGTATGATATCGTCACAGAAATCGTTGAGTTTTTGACTTTTGTGAAGCGACTAACATTTTATCCTCCACTGTGCCTGCAGGTAAAGGTGATGCTCTTGACCAATAACATATAAAACAGACGTTTTGTTGTCATTTCCATATTTTGTAACGACAACAACAAAACATTCATCAAATTAAAACCTCTGACATCAAACCTCTGCTGTTCTCTTTACTAATACAGTGTTGTGGCGTCATCATGCCGACATCAAGAGATCTCTCTACGGCTCTCAGATGGTCTGCACTGAGGAGCAAGGTGCTGCCTGCCGTTGGAAGTGACTTTTTTAAAGCAATTTTAAAAGATCTCTATATTTATTTAAAATAATTTGTTCCACTGTGGAGACAACCATCTTTGAGTGGTGCAGATTTTAAACGGCAGCCAGAGGGCAGACAGCGTCTACGCTGATGTGACCTGTGTGGGAGGCGTGCCAGGAAAAGAAACTTCTGCTGTCAAAAAATCTAAACAAAAAAAAAAACCCATGAGGGCAAAAATACAGTTTGTCAGTAAACAAACAGACAAAGACCAGGCCGTTTGGAATAATGTGCTCTGGACAGATGAATGGAAGACGGAGTAGTTTGGCCACAGCAACAGTCGACGTGTTCACACCAAAGACAGCTTCAGCTGTGAGGCATGATGGTGGTGGAAATGTTTGGAGATACTTGTGTGCCTCGGGGGCCGGGCAGCTTGCAGCTTCAACGAAGAATCTAATCAAAGAGGGCTTGAAGATAATGTGATAGCATCTGTCCAAAAGTTTAAGTGGACATTTCAACAGAATCTCAGACACAAACAGATCTGCCGAGGACTGGCTCACGAGGAGGAAATAGAGCGTTGTTAAACATCCTGTCAAAGCCAAGATTTGAATCCCATTGAAACACTGTGGGGGGATTTCAAACAGGCAGGAAAACATCTCGCATCTGAAAGAACTTTGTGGGGAGAGCGGTCAGACTGTTAGCAGGTCAACATCAGAGGCCAACGAGGAGTTATGCAAAACACCGACAACCAGCTACTCCTGCTAACGGCGTGATGAACACAGAAGATACCTGTTGGTACAGTTGTTGAATGAATGACTGGAAAAGCTCATTTTCCTCGTGGCTGTGTTCAAGTCAAGCTCCAGTAAAGAGGATCAAAGGTTTCCACATATCTTAATGAAGTCAGCTGTACTTAATCTCACATGACTGCACACTGATAACACACAGACTGTACGTTTGTCTATGATGCTGTATTTTGGTGGCTAGCTTCAGTCTAACAGGTGAACCATTCTGTGCTACCGGTGATGATGATGCAGCAGGAGGCGGCGACTTCACAGCCTTTACACTTTTGCTCGACTCTTTTAGCCGTTCGTTGTTTTAGTTTCTGGCCACCTGAAGACAGAATCCATTGTTTATTCTCACTTTCGCTTTGTTTTGCTCTCAGCATACTTTGATTCGTTTTAAGCTACCGACAATTTCAAATTTGCACACTTCAAAAATAATGAGACGAGTGTTTCACCAAGGATTTACTTTTCTGTCCCTGAAGCTGTTTGGGGAGCCATCTACAGATTTTACACCTCTTCCTGCTGTGAGCAGCTCCTTTGTTGTTTTTGTTTTATCACGTTAGCGTAAAACTGCGCAAACAGACCAAAACGCAGCAGTTTTAAGCTGCACTTCCTTCACTGGGAACGTCATGTAGACACAGAGCATGGCAGGAATTAGTCTACTGTAAAAGTGTGCAACTGGGACACAGCTGCGGATTTGTTTTTCTCAAACGAGGCTCACATCAAACTGCTCCCTCCGTCCCCAGCCTCCCTTTCTCCGTCACCGCCCTCTTGCTTCCCCTGCCTCCGCTCGCTCTGCCTCCTCCACCTTCAGTGGTCTTGGCTGGGCCACTCCTCCCCCCGTGCCTCCAGTGATGCTTATGAAACCAGGTCAGGCTAGTGAGGGCTGCTGTGGGGCTGCAGCCAAGGAGGAGGGAGGTGTGGAGGAGTGGGGCGGTGGGCTGCAGACTGAGCCCATGGCTATTGTATATGTCGAGCTTTGGTGGTAGTGATTCACAACCCACGCTTCACCTAATGGGTGATTAACGCGCCCGGGGAGCAGCAGAAATCACAACAGTAAATGAGTGTGGGGGTTTCCACCGCTCAGAGATCTGACTCAAGAAATCCCATCTGGGAGAACACCAATTGACCCAGTGTACAGAAGGAAAAACAAAGTGATAGCAGTAGTTAGCGCTCTTTTTCCCTCGGTGGTATTTGGGGCATGGTAGGAAGGCGGCCCAGCGGTTAGCTCAGTGAGAACAATCGTTATTAGATTCTCGTCTCAGATCCCTTCTCCACAAACTCAACATGCCGGTCCTGTGGGTTCGTCTGGGTGTCGCACTTTCCTCTGATGATCTGAACCTGAGAGTTTAGACAGAGAGACGACTGAATGTCCTGCAGGTGTGTAAACGTCTCTGATACGTCCACAAGCTGCCACTGACTCCAGCTCGCCACCATCACGCTTATTGGCGATATGTGGGTAAAGAAAAGGGATAAATGAGTCAAAGTTTTTGGTTGCTGGACTGCAGCAGCTCATCTGTATGCACCCTCAGTTCACTTTTCAAAGGGAGAGCGCCTCTGTTAATTTGTCAGAGCTCCTGGCCAGGAGAGGTTGAAGCTGTCATGTTTTTAAAGTATTCTTACCGCTGCACGGCTGAGACTCCCACGCCTGGTCCGGACACAGCTGCAGGTTTTCAGGTTCCTGGGCCAACACGGCTCGTGAGCGGACCTGGACCGAGCCGAAGTCGACGCCGGCCCCCTTGACGCAGATGCTGACACACGAGCTCCAGTCCGACCACTCCATCAGGTAGCATTCACCTGCAGCACAGAGGAACGTTTTACTGTGACGGTAAAGTGAGAGACGGCCTCACGCAGGATGCTGGTGTTTATAAAAACCTCCCATCAAGCTGCTGATGTATCACAGCTGCACTAACGGAGGAATAATGAGCATTTTCTTCTGACAAATCCTAAATATTAGACAGTAGAGCTGAAATAATTAGTCAATCGATTGGCAGAGAAAAGATCTTCTGGAGTCACTTCTCAGATGTTCTGAACAATTTGTCAAAACTCCAGTTCTCGCTCCTCCAATGTGAGGATTTACTCTTTTTTTCTGTTTAATATCACTGTACAGGGAATACGTTGGGTTTTCAAGAGATGTGAAGACATCACCTTGGCCTCCAGGACGCTGTTACTAACTGAACAGTTAAAAACACTCCCAGTATGGAGAAGTTAAGCTGTGCTGCTGAGATTCAGCTTCAGATTTAACAAATCATTTGATATTTTTGACACATTTTATAATTTGCAAACCCCCAAAGTAATTCTGAACAGCGCCACCATGATGAATTACATGTTGATGAATTAAAAACAGCAGCGTAACGTATAATAAACATGGAGTGATTTCTTCCTGTAATGCAACTTATGTGTAAATATGAACTCCAACAGCAAAGAGACTGATCCCAGAGCCTCTTTACCTCCTGAGCTGTTACTGACGGCTCAAACTAAATGAATTTGTCATGAAACAACCAAACTCACACATTCATCTGGTTCAAAGCAGCCAGAAATTAAATCCCTACAGATATCAGCACCTCTCTGGCATCTCTTCACTGTTACCTGTTCAAATTTTTCAAATAACTGCCAAATGGCCTATAAAGTATTGCAAGATATGGCCTGACGCCATACTTTATATCTTTTAATTTCCTGTGCAGGCTCAGGTCCTCAGGCAGGGTGGCCCTTCTGGTTCTGCTGGACTACAAGACTAAAAGGTGACCAGGCTTGTGCTCTGGGAAGACCTGCCTGAGGAGATGGACAGCATCGGGGTTATCTCCCAGTCTGCTCCAGGGTGATGTCTTCAACTAAATTACTTTATTTCTATCATCCGTCTCTCGTTGAACCTCGGTGTTCTCACCCAGATTCTGTGTGACTGTTTAAGCTATGCTGAGATGTCTGCACTGCAGCTTTGGTGTGGGTGTCTGCAGGAGAAATCCCATCATCAACTTTGGCAGCGCTAAAGCAATGTTTTAGCTCTTCGTCTGCGGATGAGAACAGTTTAATCTGGGCGAGATGTTGAGGTGTGCAGCGGAGACGCGCACAGAATGTGTATTTACATATCACGTCGCACGATGCTGAGACGCTTTGAAGAGTTTCAGGAGGAGGAAGGTGGAAGTTGGAGGTGCAGGGCGGCGTGGTTTTGATCACACCTGACAGCCGCAGCTCATCAAACAGCAGGGGAAATAACATGGGTCAAGGGTGGCAGCGCATGAAAGTGTGTGAGTGTGTGTGTGTGTGTGTGTGTGTGTGTGTGTGTGGGGATGCAACGTGCTAGAATTCCCATGCTGTCCCCGGTCTTGCACAAACAGCCCTTGAATTTCCTCCCAAATCACACTACAGTACCTCCCTGTACAGAAAACAGTCTGTGCTTCTGATTGCTGTTTGATACTTCAGTGCTCCTGCAGTTTGGCAAAAGGGGTTGGACCGACTTGTTATCTAGGGCAGCGTTTCTCAGTGTTTTCCATCTCAGGGACCAGCAGCCATCTGATGAGCTTCTCTTTTTTTTTTTTCTAAAATGAGAAACCCACCAGTGGAAACACATGCCACACATACTTTAAAGACATAAAATGAATTCAAACTGAGACACTTGTAAATGAGTCATAGAGTGAAAAAAAAAGGCCCGTTTTTCCTCCTCTATACTTTAGAGGTACTGAATGATGAACGATTAATGATGAACCAAAACAACGCTTTGGAAACGAACTCCACATTTGTGTTTTGTCTTTTGGCAGACGCGAGGAACAATAATCCCCCCTTCAGGGACAACTGACAGTGAAAACAGATTTATATTTAAGCTGCACTATGTGGAATTACACTTCTATTATCAGGCTGAATCATAAACTGTGGGTGCACTTTAACTTTCTTTCCTTATTTGAAATGTTGTAGATTCGCCCTATTTACTCAACAGAAACTCTCACGTCTCTTTGTGCGCTGCGCAGCTTCACGATACGACCGCTGTGGTTGGAGGAGGGATGGCGAAGCGTTGCAGCTGCAGACCTGATGGACAGAGTCCAGCAGCTTTTGGGCAGAGCTCACCTGTCTGTCTGTCGGCTCTGCTCCACACCGCAAAGCTACATCAAACCCAGCAGCTGACAAGCCTCCGTCACAAAACCTGACAACAACTCATCAAACCCAACCTTTTGAAGAGATAATCCCATCTGTGAGATCTGCTCTTTCTTTCCAGTGGGGGTTGACATCCTCGGTCCTAAGCTGATATTCTGCTGTTTTTGTGCTGCAGTGCTGAGACATCAGCCGTCAATCAGAGCGCGCTCAACAGGCTCCTGCGCCTCATGCTTTGTATTGATGAAAGATTCAGTGGAGTCAATGGTTACCGCTGCTTCTGCTAAATACATAGTTCCTCTATTTATTTGTGAGAAAATGCTGTTAGTGCTGCAGGAGAGGACCCACCGCTGTGAGGACCTCTGATACTCCATATACGCTTTCAAAGCAGCACTCCTCCAAAGTTTTTATGTGCTGTTTATGTCCTGAAGCAGCGTTCTCAACTACCGGCCAGGCTACTGCATATTCAGAATTTATCTGTGTATTTCCAGCCAGCAAATATTATTTTTCCTGCCTGTTTATATTCTTACAGGGTCTCGTATTTTTAGACAAATTCTAACAAGACTGTAAAATCCGACCAAACCATTAGTATATTAGTTTTATGTCTCCTTAAATGTGAAGACAGGCCGGCCTGTGCTAAGAGAGGACGACAGCTTTTCACTTTGGTGTTGACTTTAATGTAATAATAATGTAATCAGAACCAAGAAGGCTGCCATTGTGCGGGAACGCAGTCTGAAGTGGCGTTACTCAGCTGGACCTGCAGAGCTGTATGTATTTATGTATAGAGAGCAGAAGGAAACCAGGCTGCCTGATTCAGAGCACACGGTTATAATTTTCTTCTGCTCAATGTTCAATCAGTGACTTTCATGTGATTAAGGTGAGACACCAACCAGAAACTCTGGGAAAGTTCCTCCCAAACGCAGGTTCATTAGTCCAGAAGTTAACTCGTAGTTTACAAATAAATTCAGAAACACTTGCGCTCAACACTTTCTTCAGATATTTCATATTAAAAGCGAACCAGGAAATGTAATAACAGCACTCTCTGAGCTGCTGGAAAGCATCTAATCTGCAACAAAACACAGGAAACTAGAAATAATCAGTCTTCTTGTTACAAAGACAAACGTGTGAGCTGTATTTATTTGGCTCATCTGACTACACAAGACGGTAAAAGCACGACCACAGTGAGCGCAATAAGTCTGTGTAACATCATCTGCCAAAAATCTATTTTCTTTTTTGCTGTTGTTGTTGTTGACCACTCGACAAACAAAAATGTCTATTATGCCTGAACAAAAGAAACCTCAATTAACAAAACTGCTTAAAATTGAGGAAGTATTTTTTGTTGTCAGTTTTCATGATTCCTGTGCTGCTGGTTTCCTTCTGTTTCCTTCTGTTGAGTGCCAAGAAATTCTCTTTGTAGGAAAAACCCCACGTATGGCAGGGCTGCATTGCTGTTGTAGTGCTGCTGGAATTACTGCAGCGGAAAAGACAACACATAGAAGAGTAGATTAAAAGGGGAATGTGTTACTGAAATATGATAAAATATACAAAATAAAACAAGGAGTGGAGCTGATGCTCGTTGCATTTGTTGTAAGTAATGAATGTATGAAAGATGAATCCTTGTTATCTCGTATTAATCAGTGAAATACGGCAGCAGAAGAACAATACAACAGCATATAGATAAATGATGATATCATCGTGAGCTCACTGGTCTGCTGAGTGACTATAAAGGTGGTAATCTGAGTAATATTTCACAGGTTTCGCTCTGTATGGTCATCTATCATGTAAATCACAACAGATGTCCCGCACAGCATAAAGACTGTGCCGGGACCTAATCACTCACCGAAATAAAAAACGTCATCCTGTGCAGGTCGATTGTAAAGTGACACTGCCAGGTTTGTGGGGTTGGTGCCCGCTGGGGCTACCCATGCTGAAAATGTGTGCACACATGGCACACTAACAAGCTCTGTGGGTCCTCCAACAGGCACACGGCATCGAATCTTGTCTTAGGTACACTTCATCTTGGTCTGTTTGTCGACAGTCACATACTGTTTATTGGGCGACACACACAACTCGGTGCAACGGAGGAGTACGATCATGTTAAGTACACATTTCACCTGAACGGCGATTTTCCAATCATCATTTAGCAGCTGTTACTCAGCACAGCAAGTCTGTCGAGCTCTGAAGTTCTCCACAAGCTGAAGGTACACAGGATGAGTTAAGGAGACGGTTTGAAAAATAAAATGAAATCTTAACATAGCGACAGCCTTGGATTGTGACTCCGACATGACATTTAATGTCACCAATCAGGATGACGGCGTATTATCTGACTGAACAATCCCACAGATTGGCTACGTTCACACTGCAGGACTTGATGCTCAATGAGGATTTCTTTGTGACTTCCTTCACGTTTCCAGTTCAATGCGACTTGTATGTGATCTGCTGTGTGAACTTCATACGAGCCAAAAGTGTCCCGCATGCGCAGAAGAGGACACGACGACGTCACACGCAGCGAGCGTGCTCAGTGTTTATGGAAGTAAACATGGATGGTAACGGTGGAGCGTATCTGCCACTCCCCCGCCGCCACCGATGGAGGAAACAGAAGTGTGAGCGCTAACTAAACTAGCATCAGCAGCCAAGTACTGCCTGTGTGTTCTGGACACTTCCACCCCGTCAGAGCGCTGCCCCGGGGTGGAAGTGGACGGAACGTGTACAATCGCACCGTCAGTTAGGCTGAAATCCAGCGATGCGTAGTGTTCTAACAACACACTAGTTATTATAACAACTATGAACAATAATGAACAACTAATGATCCTTCCAGCATCAAGCCCTCCTCGTATCTGGACCTCCGTCTGGACAATCCGACAGCCTTGCTATCCGACATCGAAGAAGGTTTTACATTTAGTGTCGGATCATCGAGTCACGACTGTAGTTACATTTTTAAGGCGTAGTTAAACTCTTTTGCTGTGTAGTTATTATGATTTCTTCATGCAGTTTAAGGGACTGTCTGGTGAAAACTGTATAAATTTAGACCATTACGACTGTGTCTCAATGCCTAAAATAGTAACTGACAGTCAAGGAACAACTCAGTAATCAATGAAGCACACTCGTTTGTGGGGTTTACAGGCTCTCTCTCTACATAGATATATATATGTGTAGAGAGAGAGAGAGAGAGAAGCACTCATGAGCAGCCTATTGACTGGAGTATTTAGCGGCTGTAAGGAAGCTGCTTCTGGATGCTACTGGGTTCATGGTAACGTTATCTGCTCTGTCCTGGCGTTGATTGGATTTGGGTAAGTTTACACTCACGCAATCCTCACAAACATAGTCACGGATAACGAAACAGTTGGCAAACTCCATAGTTAGTCCTCAACCTGAAAAGGCTTTCCTCATGTAGCTGTAAAATCATGTAGTATGTAAGACTCAGTCTTGCTGTTTCTCTTCTCATAATTTTTTAAATAAAATATTTAAATAACCCTCCTAATGTCTCCTACATGGGACATCATCTGGTGAAGGAGGCTGACATTGTTGCCTGTTGACTTTAGCTGTCCCTGTGCGCCATGAAGCAGAATTTCTAAAACCCCGTTGACTGTTTTGTAAGACAACAAACACTGAAAAGGGATTTTAACCAACTTCTGGAGCTTGTGTTGGCTCAAAGCTGGAGTGCAGGTCTTATAAATTGACGTCTGTTGCATTCGAGCCAAATGAGTTCAAACGCTGCTGATTAAGCCGATCATCGGCAGGTAAATCGCTTCGTTTTAAATCTGGTGTCCTTGGTGACATCCTCACGCTGGCACAGTGGCGGTGATGCGTTCTACGCCAACCAGCAGCGGCTGGTTTGCCAGAGCTGAGGAGGAGAGAAGCTGAAACAATAAGTAGGCTACAGGAACTCGGAGTTTGGTGGAGGCTGTGGCGGAAAAACCTCAGAGGCATCCAAGAAAAGCTGCTGATGCTCCGGATACAAACTAGCGAGCAACGGACAAACACAGATTACTGTTGGTGTGGCTTTTTCTTGTTGGAAAGCACTGAAAGAAGACGATGGACTGAAGGCAGGCTTGAATTTCACCTAAATGCATGTGGACAGGTTTGTACAATGTTTGCAGAATGTTGTGTAGCCGTTACATTTATGACATGAACAGAGTTTGTGTTGTTACTCCTACTGCCAGAAAAGGGACACAACAAGTGTTTTACCTACTTAACATATATCCATATTTCCATGTTTCATGTGTTTTATATGTTGAGCAGCATTTTTTTTAGCAAGATAAACAGTCATGGCTGATTATTTCCACTCTGAATCAGCAGTGTGCTCATGCATGTAGAAAAACATGGATTCAGACTTCCAGGGTTTCATACGTAACCAGCCTGTGAAACTGATTCTGTCAATTTGCAGAGTGTGGGCTGTCTGTATTATAGTTCTTATTTAGAATTAGTGCC